>NC_141822.1:9096415-9262248 GCF_982586985.1 Callionymus lyra
GAGCACAGACCTTCGCCAAGCAGCTCATTCCTCCCCAATATTATTACCCTACATTTATCGTAGCTGTATCGTTTATTTCCCTTCTTGAATTAACGCAATGACTAAGTTAGAAAGCAGGGGGCAGCAGTGTTCCAGATGCCCTCAATAGAGTGATCCATCCTTCAAAAGATTCTGAAGTCCGGATGGTAATACTAAACACCAGTTTAAATCATCTGTTCTTTGATCAAGTTCCATTAAAATCCTTTCATTTGTTTTTTAGGTTGTTTTTTAAGATAAACCAGAATAAATATATCAGAGACAGAAGTAATGCAAAAAATGTAGCAGTGTCTTGTTTTTCAGGTTTTGCTAAATCATACCATTTTCCAGGTGCAATACAAAATAAAAAAATGTTTTAAATGTTTAATTTAAAGATAATTGAGTAAAAAATAAATGATAAGGCATTAAGATTTGACCATGTATTCTTAAATCTTTAATACATAAACACAAATAGTATCTTGGCAATACAATTCTGGGCAAAAAAAACAGTTTATTAAGAAATTTAAATGTTTAAAAGGATTTAAAGGATTTTGAAATAGCACATTGTATCTATGTTTCCGATTTCATTGACCCACCTATGAAATTATTAAAATATATGTTTGAAAATATTTTTGGAGAGCAGAACACTTACAACTGTACTTCCGACAAAAACCAAACCCAAAGTGCCAGACGTGGATTCTGATCACCTTCAAAATGGTTCACGTTCGCTTAAGCCTCTTGTATTCGACGTCATTTCTGTATAAAATATCATTTTTTTGCCTGAAATATCACAATAAAGAAAAATTGAGTTTGTGATTCTTTTATCATTTATGATGTAAAGTCGTTGGTGAAAGAAGCTGGAGATGTAATTAATACTTTAAATAACTACCAACAAAATAAAACATTAAAAGACAGACGTACACAATAAGAAGGGACGGGACATCATCTGTGACGGACCAATGAAGCTTCATGAAGCCTCATTTTTAAGGGCCCGGTTTATGGCTCTCTCACTCACATAATTTAATCCCGGAGCGCCACCTAATGATGTTTGTAGAACATTTGTTATTTCTCATGTATTTATTCAAATAAACTGCTTGGTGTTGATGAGGCTTCGTGACGTATCATGATACGGTGTATTCATTTCAAAAGGCCACTGGTTGGAAAAGGACGACAAGGAATAATTGAATTATTATTAGAGCCAAACATTATAAAGCAGTGAGCGCCATCTAGTGGCCCATTTAAATTAAGTCACTGTATCATGATACCTCGTGAGGCTGTTTCATGAAGCCTCGTCCACATTTCTGCACATTAATTAAAAAGGAAAGGATTTAATAAAACATAGTATTGAATTATTTGTTAATATAGAATATTAAGTATTATTTAAGTATATATATCTATTCGATTATATATTTTTCATATACGTTTGTCGTTTATTTAATCTTTATTTCAACCATAAAATACTGAACAATTTATTAATTTTAACTTTATTTATAAAGCATTAAAAACAACACAAAGGACCAAAGTGCTGTACACAAGGATTACACAAATACAGACACAAACACGAACATGTATTTATATATGTTATTAAATATTCATTTATAAAGAACATTATAATTGTATGTAACAAAAATAATATATATTTAATAAAACCATTTTAAATAACAATAACAATGGAAAAAATCAAAGAAGATTGCTACAATTTTAATTTGTTATTAATTCAATCTTAGAATGACTTTTAAAAGTTTTTGTTCGGCTTCAATGAGTTGTTGTTGATGTTCTAAAGTTCTACGATGACGCATCCGTGTGTTTGCGACGACTCCGGTCTTGACGGCTCCGGTCGTAATCCTCCCGAGCGACGGCGTCAGCGTAAATCCTTCAAGCAACGCTTTGTTTTGTCGAGTCATTACTAGCATCAAAACTTCAGGTCGTTTCACTTGACGAACACGCGACGAGTCAGCGAATCGGTGGCACCTAAACCAACGTGACGAATGAACGGCCAGATGTTCTCGCACTCGACGGCGGGAGTCGGTCGTTGAACCGAACCATCACTCACGGGCGCGACGATGTCGAAGTGCTTAGTCGGCCAGCTTGATCTTCATTATGGGTCACGTCCTCGGGTTCACGGTCGGGCCAGAGACGGAGAAGCTTCCACGCCACGTCTGAGCGAACATCTGCTGGAACATCTGCAGCCGAGCGGCAGTGATCGGTGGACGGTCGTGTGAGCCGGAGTGATGGTTGTGTAGTTTGTGATGTGTTTGATAAGTTAGTGATGTGTCGATGAAGCTTCATGAAGCAGTGTCATGTTGTTTAGAGGTCAGTAGGGGGCTCCATCAGTTTAAAATAATGTGATGTTTCATTAGAACATTTGTTAAAAACAATGGAAAATAGTGCAGAGGCACCATCTAGTGGACTCTGAAGATAATGACACTGTTTCATGAAGCTTCATGAAGCAGTGTCATGTTGTTTAGAGGTCAATAGGTGGCTCCATCAGTTTAAAATAATGTGATGTTTCATTAGAACATTTGTTCAAAACAATGGAAAATAGTGCAGAGACGCCATCTAGTGGACTCTGAAGATAATGACACTGTTTCATGAAGCTTCACCAGCACATCACTACTGATGAGGGATCATGATACAGTGTCTTCAATTTGAATGACCACTAGATGTCACTCTTTACTCAATCATCTGTGGCTATTCATTTTTAAACTCATTAACGCCAAATTAAAAACTTTGAATGTAATTCTGAGACTAAATAAAAAAATTGTATCGGAGTAATATTTAGGCAGGAAAAAAAAAAATACAAATTTGAAAGATGTAACATTGAATTATTTCAATATAATTGTTTGGGTTTTTTTGTTTCACTTTATTGAGAAAATTATTTAAAAAAATATATATATATTTTTTGAAGATATCTAATTTTGTTTACTTTGAATTTTGAATACAATTGTTATTCATATATATTTTTGGTTAAATAAATTACTATTTTCCTCACTTTATTCAGCAAATTATATATATATATATATATATATATATATATATATATATATATATATATATATAAACCTTACAATATTGTATGTATTTTATTTTATCTTTGATTATTATCTAGAAGTTTAAACTGAGAGGAAGGATCTGAACAATGACAAAGTATGTATGTATTCGTTTTTAAAGATCTTGTTTTTATGCCATTAAAAAAAAACATTATTATATTAAATATATTCGTTGTTTATTAAATGTTTGGTTGAATACATTTCCTTTTATGTCACTTTATTGCAAAAATAATTAATAATAAACATTTATGTATTTTTTTTTTTTTAATACAGCACTTTGGTCCTTTTTGTTGTATACATTCATTTGTAAATAGAGTTGAAATGCTGTTATTAAAAAAAGATAAAATAAAGAAAAAAACTGACAAAAACTACATAATTTTTTTCATATTTGGCTCTGATCTACTTATTCAGTGAAACTTCATTTTTAAACTAGAGTGCCATCTAGTGGTCTCTAAAATTGAATACATGTATCATGAAGCCTCATCGAACCACCACGAGTGCTTGTATCGAACAACTGTGTGTTGTTGTTTTTACCAAAACTCCTCTTACTTACGTGACAACAAACTCTGACCTGGTTCCCGAGCGTCTTCAGTCCCGGGTTCGTCCCGTGTATTCCTCATCATCTTGAACCCTACGAGTCTTTATCGATGACTTGTTCAACATTTGAGGCTGTTTCAGTTTTTAACGGCTTAAACAAATCATCTTCTTTCCTGGCGACAAAATGCTCAAGGAAATTGAGGCTCAAGCAAAGTAGCATGATGTGAAAAAATTAAGTCAAAGATTAAGAGTTTAGCCATTTTGGAACGTTCACCACCCAAAATAAACTGGCTCAAATTAGTTTATTTGATAAACTCAAGCTGATACAGTTATTTTAAATCCCATATTTTATACACAATCATATACAGTTTTTTAGATTATTTTTTTCCATTCAAATCATTGAAAATAAAACAATTTTATTTACTTTATTGGGCAAATATATAGTGTAAGTTTGTTAGAATCCATCACAAAATCAGAAAACTTTTCTTGACATAAATATTAAGAGAAGAAAATTAGAACAAAAATCAGATTTCATTTAAATGTCAGTGGAGTAACTAATTTAAACCATCAAAAAGCAAAATCAATCTATTCAAACTTGTTTTTTCATTTATTTAATTTACTTTATGTCTTCTAAAAATAAACTGTGTCATGATCGAACGCATTTGTGATCACATTTTTGTTACATATCGAGTGACCAAGACAAGCATCTTGAATATGACTTAAATTAAATAAATGGTTTATTCTTTATATACATAAAAAAGAAAAAACTAACAGTAATTATTGGATGATGCAACTTTTTACATTTCCTCTAAAAATATAGATAATTTCTTCAAGTATCGGGCGTTTGACATAAACTTTTAATTAATCCAAATACTTTATACATATTTTTGAATTTAATTTAAAGACTAATTGTTTGTCTGTATGGGATGTTCTATGAATCTTTCTAAAAAAAATAGAAAATGCATTGTGGAGAAAGAGGAGAGATTAAAGTTGCTGCACAGCTTTGACTCTAAAAACCATTGATGCTTTTTTATTAATAATATTTAATGTACAGTAAAATAAAGCTTTTATTTTCACTGATTATTGTAATGCCCTTGAGAATATGCAATACCATTGTTGACCACCAGATGGGGTCGTCACTCACTTTACTTTTCTACTCCTCACATGGATAATACAGTAAAAAAAAAAGCATATACGTGAATAAATGAGCAGATTCTGTCCTGATGCAGACTTGATGTCAATAAAAGCTTGTGGGCACAAAGGAGGAGGAAAATCTGGAAGCTCTGAGTGAAACCACAGCCTCTTCGGAGGAAGCTGACACAACTCACGCCCCGAGGTGCTGCACACAAGGTTGTTTACACACTTTGAAAGTGTGCACAGTGTGAGTGTGAGTCTCCTCTCTCATCCTCGCCGAGATGTTCTTCTCCCGGGGAACTCGCCCACAGCCGGAGGGCGGCTCCATGCCCGTCCTGACCACCGCTTCGCTCTCACATATTTTACGATCCATGCTAATCCGATTCCTCCGAAGTCCAGACACCTAATGGTCGTCTGTCCGGACCTCGCTTCGGATGATGATGGGATGCACTCATCGTCGGTCTCGGCCACTGTTTTTATATTCAGGGGTTTCACTGTCGGAGCGTTTGTTAATGTAGGCTTGAAGAGAACCGGGAGACAATTACGTAACTTTAACTCATCGGCTTCTGAGGAAGATTCACCTAAATATCCATGGATTCTTTGGTACAAACAAGTTTGTAACAATTTGTAAAATTGTAGAGGTACTGATAACGATACCTTCACTTCTATACCGATTCCTGATTGATGCTTTTTCAAATCTAATTTATGAGATCAAATCTAAAGCAAAGAAATTTACATTACACAAAGTACAAAGTTCTCAAGTTTTCAACTTAGGAAAAATCTCATACACGCTCTTTTCTTACACAATTCAGAAAATAATTCCATAATTTTCAGTGCGAAGCAGGTTTTTATACTCAGTACTACTAAGCGTTTTAGTCGCATCTCGACACTAGATCGCACAGAATAAAAAAAGAATAAAGTGTCTAAAGAGTCTAGTGACGTTACAAGAAGTGATGTGTTGATGAAGCTTCATGAAACAGTGTCATTATGTTCAGAGTCCACTAGATGGCGTCTCTGCACTATTTTCTTTTGTTTTGAACAATTGTTCTAATGAAACATCATTTTTAAACTGATGGCGCCACCTACTGACCTCTGAACAATATGACACTGTTTCATGAAGCTTCATCAGCCCATCACTAGTGAAAAGGTGTTCAAAGTGTTGCTATGTTATTTCTTAATTTAAAAAAAAATGTTTTAAAATCCAGATTCTCTATTCTGGGATCATTTCCCACTGATTCAGTTTTGTAATGAGTTGTATTTTTCATGCATGTAACATTTTGTTTTCAAGTTTAAAATTTCATATTTGGTTTTGGTCAAAATGAATTTGTATCGGGATGTGTATCGGGTTTCATTTATCGATACCAATACCGATACTTTTACTTAAAAACTGGCATGAATGATACTTTTTTTCAATACCAAATTTCTAAGATCAATTCTGACAAATGTTCATTAAAATTTTTCACCATTGGTAAAATTCAAGTTCAAGCTATTTCTTGCAGAACAAAAAACGGCAGCAAAATTGCAGATTAGGTCGTTGGAAGAAAATGTAATTTTAATTTACTATTAAAAAATGTAAAGTGCAGTAAAAAAAACGACAACTTCTTTATGCTTTTAATGTATCGATTTAACTTGGGTACTGATACTTGGTACTGGCGACTCAGTGATACCGAAGTATTTTGGTTGGTGCCAACCAGAGTTTTGTTGCTAACCCTAGAAATGTATAAAACTTGGCGAAAAAAATCTAAAATATCTTATTTTTTTGCAAGTCCTACTTAGAATTATTATCTTAGCTCTTTGAATAGTAATGATGTGCTGACGAAGCTTCATGAAACAGTGTCATGTTATTTAGAGGTCAGTAGGTGGTGCCATCAGTTTAAAATGATGTTTCATTAAAGCAATTGTTTAAAACAAAGGAAAATTTCGCTATATAGTGGACTCTGAACATAATGACACTGTTTCATGAAGCTTCATCACTAAAGAATAGTGAGATAATTAAGAAGAATGTATTTATATGTGTAGCAATAGCAGTTATATTATCCATGTGGTTACTCTGTATTATTTAAAAAAAAAAATTGTACCAAATTTTTGTCATGTTCTGTCTTTTGTTAGCTTGTATTTCAACATGACTGACAATGATACCAAGCTAGGAATTAATCTGAAACTAAAACTGTAAACTCCCTGCTGGCTTTATTGAAGCTTCCTGGTTCCAGTCCGTGGTGTCAGATCATCCATCCTTTCATATCTGTGAGTGTGCTTGGAGTTTCCTTCTCTACTGTTTCCTTTCATGTGTTGACCACTATATCATTTTTTTTTTTTTACAATTCTTCTTTTAGTATAGTTTTTCTGTGATTATTATTATTTCATAAGTTTAAAAAAACTTTAGTTTTGTTCATGTGGTTTCAAATATCTCTGCCTCTAGTAAAAACGCACACTTGGGTTCAGTTAGTCCAGCATGTTACAGGAAATAGGAATTATTTAACTATTTTTTTTATGATGATATGACTATCTCTCTGCCAAGGGGGTTATGACATGATAACCGTGGATCTCTTTGTTCGTCCGTTAAGAACTCTATTTGTTGCTTCCTCTTATGAGTGTTGTTCAGGAACACCTACTTCCTGCTGCTCATTTCTACCAAGAGTTTTCCAACAACAAAGACGGAATGAAATTGAGCGAATGAAACCTCGCATTATGAGGGTAGATGAGCTGCTTGGCAGAGGTCTGCGCTCTCAGGTTTTTTTTTTTCCTAGTCTATCGTTGGATCAATACGTGCTTCTCTCTCGTGAATTAATTCACAGATTGAGACTCAGCAGAAGCCAAATCATTAACTGTCTCCATTTTTCTTTAAGTTCCGATTGATCCAAAGAACCAATTGACCAATTTGTGATGTACTTTTTTCTCCCGAGAGACCCTCGAAGAAGACAAAATAAGCCACAAGGTCACGACCAGGAGATATATTTGGTGAGTAAAGTCAATATATTGATCCATAACATACATCTATTTTCATTCCTACCTAATTTACCGGTTCATTTTTATATTTATTTTTTAACTTTAGATCAAGGTTATTAAACCCAAACACGCAAGGAGCAAGAACGTTTTATCAGTACAAACAAAATGTATATTTACCCGACAGGAAATATGTTTTTATTTTGTCTTTTAATAAGAGTCTTTTAAGAGTCTTAATTTATCTTAATGATCTGTTCCTTCACCAAACAAATTCCAGTTTTACTCTTATTGTTGACCGACCCTAATCTTCGTCCCTTATCTTACCTAAATGCAGCTTATTTCGCACTTATTTTTCAACACAAGGGATACCACAAACATTTTTTTTTGGGCCTTTGGGTAAACTTGACCCTGAGAAAACACAAGGGTTAAATGCAATTAATACAAAACACATTGATAACTTGATTCTTAAAATATTACTACAGGGTTATTTAAAAAATATATGTTTAAGTTTATCTGCTCAAATAGAGGCAAGAGAAGAAACAATCCAGTTAAAAATCAATATTTCTTAGTTGAAACTTCTGTGTAGGAAGTGCAAAAAAGTTCTACATAGTTTTTTTTTTAACCATCTTTACAATCTCTGGAACACACTTTAAATCTATGGATTTTTTTTTCAAAGGCTGAATCAAATGTACTTAAGTACATTTATAACACTTCTGAAACAAACTTTTTTTTTTTCAAAGTCGTACTTATTGAACTAATACGGTTTTCGTTTTCAGCTCTAGTCGGTTTTAAAATATGTTTTTCAGCATCAGAACACGTTTTGTGGGTTCCACCGACTTGGAATTTTCATTGGTACAGATAGAGGCAAGAGACCAAGAGACAATACAAGGAATACAACAAACACATTTATTTTCGGGCCTTCTCGTCACCCTGAGATCACACAAGGGATACAACAAATACATTTGGTTCCGGGGCCTTCGGGTCACCTTGACTTTAAGACAACACAAAGGATACAACAAACACATTTATTTTTGGGCCATGGGGTCACCTTGACCAAGAGACAACACAAGGAATACAACAAACACATTTATTTTCGGGCCTTCTCGTCACCCTGAGATCACACAAGGGATACAACAAACACATTTGATTCCGGGGCCTTCGGGTCACCTTGACTTTAAGACAACATAAAGGATACAACAAACACATTTATTTTTGGGCCATGGGGTCACCTTGACCAAGAGACAACACAAGGAATACAACAAACACATTTATTTTCGGGCCTTCTCGTCACCCTGAGATCACACAAGGGATACAACAAACACATTTGGTTCCGGGGCCTTCGGGTCACCTTGACTTTAAGACAAGACAAAGGATACAACAAACACATTTATTTTTGGGCCATGGGGTCACCTTGACCAAGAGACAACACAAAGAATACAACAAACACATTTATTTTCGGGCCTTCTCGTCACCCTGAGATCACACAAGGGATACAACAAACACATTTGGTTCCGGGGCCTTCGGGTCACCTTGACTTTAAGACAACACAAAGGATACAACAAACACATTTATTTTTGGGCCATGGGGTCACCTTGACCAAGAGACAACACAAGGAATACAACAAACACATTTATTTTCGGGCCTTCTCGTCACCCTGAGATCACACAAGGGATACAACAAATACATTTGGTTCCGGGGCCTTCGGGTCACCTTGACTTTAAGACAACACAAAGGATACAACAAACACATTTATTTTTGGGCCATGGGGTCACCTTGACCAAGAGACAACACAAGGAATACAACAAACACATTTATTTTCGGGCCTTCTCGTCACCCTGAGATCACGCAAGGGATACAACAAACACATTTGATTCCGGGGCCTTCGGGTCACCTTGACTTTAAGACAACACAAAGGATACAACAAACACATTTATTTTTTGGCTTTTGGGTCACCCCGAGATCACACAAGGGATACAACAAACACATTTATTTTCGGGCCTTCGCATCACCTTGACCCAGAGACAACACAACGGATACAACAAACACATTTGTTTTCAGGCCTTTGCGTCACCTTGACTCTGAGACAACACAAGGGATACAACAAACACATTTATTGTTTGGCTTTTGGGTCACCCCGAGATCACACAAGGTATACACCAAACACATTTGATGGCGGGCCTTTTGCTTCACTTTGACCCAGAGACAACACAAGGGATACAATTAACACATTTGTTTTCAGTACTTGGCGTCACCCTGAGACAACACAAGGGATACCACAAACAGTTTTTGTCCCGGGCCTTGTGAAGAGTGAAAAAGATGGAGCAGATGCGACACCAGAAGAAGTCTCAAACGTCCATTAAACCTTTTCCTCAGTCATATCGCGGAGGAAACGTGTCATTAGACGAGGCGTTGGGACTGAGAATCATTAGCGTCGGCTGTTGATGATGCTGATATTCCTCGCCTGAGTGCAGATCAAAAGTGAACGGGTTGAAGCCGTCGCGCTGACATCGTCCTTTTTTCTTAAAGATTCCAAGCACTTGGACGCGAGCGACGCTCACACTCACGAGAGGGATGTGGTCCAGTGACTTAAAAGGCCATCGCAGGCTCTTGGAATTAATTGAAATGGAAAGTTCTCTTCCTTAATTTGAAATGTGAAACCAGCGTAGAGTGGAAGAGAAAGAAGAGGAAATGATTTCGTTAAAGGAGCAAATGAATGGACTTTAGGTAACTCTGTGTTTCTCTGATGTCTTTATTGGAGGTTCATGACTAGAAGTGTGGCCGGAACCAAACTTGATAGTTTAATACAGAGATTATAACACACTTGTGTTTGTTACTATTATTTGAAGATGATGGATAGATTGATGGATGGATGGATGGATGGATGGATTGATAGATGGATGGATGGATGGATGGATGGATGGATGGATGGATGGATGGATGGATGGATGGATGGTTGGATGGATGGATGGATGGATGGATGGATGGATGGATGGATGGATAGTTAGATAGATGTATGGATGTATGTATGTATGTATGGATGGATAGTTAGATAGATGGATGGATGGATGGATGGATGGATGGATGGATGATGGATGGTTGGATGGATGGATGGATGGATGGATGGATGGATGGATGGATGGATGGATGGATGGATGGATGGATGGATGGTTGGATGGATGGATGGATAGTTAGATAGATGTATGGATGGATGGATGGATGGATAGTTAGATAGATGTATGGATGTATGGATGGATGGATGGATGGATGGATGGATGGATGGATGGATGGATGGATGGATGGATGGATGGATGGTTGGATGGATGGATGGATGGATAGTTAGATAGATGTATGGATGGTTGGATGGATGGATGGATGGATAGTTAGATAGATGTATGGATGGATGGATGGATGGATGGATGGATGGATGGATGGATGGATGGATGGATGGTTGGATGGATGGATGGATGGATGGATAGTTAGATAGATGTATGGATGGATGGATGGATGGATGGATGGATGGATGGATGGATGGATGGATGGATGGATGGATGGATGGATGGATGGATGGATGGATGGATGGATGGATGGATGGTTGGATGGATGGATGGATGGATGGATAGTTAGATAGATGTATGGATGGATGGATGGATGGATGGATGGATGGATGGATGGATGGATGGTTGGATGGATGGATGGATGGATATTTAGATAGATGTATGGATGGATGGATGGATGGATGGATGGATGGATGGATGGATGGATGGATGGATGGATGGATGGATGGATGGTTGGATGGATGGATGGATGGATAGTTAGATAGATGTATGGATGGATGGATGGATGGATGGATGGATGGATGGATGGATGGTTGGATGGATGGATGGATGGATAGTTAGATAGATGTATGGATGTATGGATGGATGGATGGATGGATGGATGGATGGATGGATGGATGGATGGATGGATGGATGGATGGATGGATGGATGGATGGTTGGATGGATGGATGGATGGATAGTTAGATAGATGTATGGATGGATGGATGGATGGATGGATAGATTGACCCTGATGTGACACAAGGTTTAAAAAAAATCGAAATACATTTTAAAGAAATGTTAAAGATATTGAAGCTAATAGAAACAAATGTAAAACATAAAAATCAAAAATTCTAAGTTAAAATTCGAAAATAATTTTAAAAATTGTAAAGACATTTTAAACATTTGTAAAATCGAAAAAAAAAAAGTATACATTTTAAACCATAATTTAATAATTGAAGCAAATAAAAATAAAAAGAAAACAAATTGAAAGCATTTGAAAAAAAATCACCTTTTTCTTTCATATATTTTTTTTTCTTTTTTACGTTTTCCAATCATATCAAATCTTTTTTTATTCATCCCTCCTTTCTTGTAGCCTGATGGCCCCTCACCGCCCTCTCAGTGTAAACCGTGGCCCCTCGATCTTTGACCTTTTAACAGATACGAGACAAACCTGTGACGTCTTGAATCGTTCAAACATACAATTACACTCAAGAACAGATTGACATCTTTACATTTAGTATCTTTATTCTTAAAAAAAAGTGCATCATCATCGTTTAAAAATATCTGTGGTTAAGTTTGTGGCCAGGAGTCGTTACCAAAAAACTGAATAATGATTGACGGGTCCCAGCGAAGGAAGCCACAGTATATGAAAATAAAGAGCAAGTAGAGAACAACGGCTCCAGATAAAAGCGCGACTGGCTGCAGAGATGAGTGGCTTCGTGCACGGAAAGCTAAAAGGCGCAGCCGCTTGTAAACAAAGCTTGTGCTATTTAGTTTCACTCGGCTTAATTAAAATGAATGAGGGGCTTGTGCGGAGCCGACGCCGTCGGTGGGCGGAGGGCGAGACGAATCGGCCGTGGAGGATGGAGGAGCTGCAGCCGGAGATAAAGTTGGGAGCGGGTGGCGTGAGGCGAACGGACAATGGCGGCGGAAGCCCGGAGCCGTGAGCGCGAGCTGTAATGAATTTTAGCCGAGTGACGGCCGAGATGTTAGCGCCCGTTCAAATCAAATTATCGCCATTAAATGGGGGAGAAATGAAGGGAACGTGTGAAGAAAGAGAGGAAGTTACGGTTGTTTTCGGTTGGAATGAAAGGAGTCCTTTTGAGAAGTTGATCGCCCTTATTTTTCTGTGACTTTAATGTATATTTAATAATAATCAATACATGACAGTTGACGTGCAGCTGGGCCTTAATGGGATGTTATATTAAAATAGATGCTCAACGCTAAGGCGCCATCTAGTGGCTCTGAATGTGAGGATGATGCTTCATGAAGCTTCATGAATGCACTATTTAAAACCTTATTTATTTGTTCTATCTATATATATATTGCACAATTGTTTACTTATTTAAATCTATATTTATAATTTTATATACAATATTATTATATGCAATATTTAAAAAATGTATTTATTCTGTTCATATTGTATTGCTCTATTTATAACTTATTAATATGTATACTTTCATATACATTTATTATGTGCAATATTTAAAAAATGTATTTATTCTGTTCATATTATATTGCTCTATTTATAACTTATTAATATGTATACTTTCATATACATTTATTATGTGCAATATTTAAAAAATGTATTTATTCTGTTCATATTATATTGCTCTATTTATAACTTATTAATATGTATACTTTCATATACATTTATTATGTGCAATATTTCAAACATTTATTTATTCTGTTCATATTATATTGCTCTATTTATAACTTATTCATATTTATATTTATACTTTTTTATTTACAATCACACTATGCTGTGTTTTTTAAACGGTTGCCAAGCAACGAAATTTCGTTGCCAGTTTTTCACTGCTGTGTTCTTCTGTGCAATGACAATAAAAGAAAGTCTAAAGTCTAAACTCACGATCAATATCCAATGTCATGAAGTTAATAACAGTTTGTATCTTTTCAAGTTATTCTTCTCAACATTGTTTTTTCATAACATTGATCTTAATGGAAGAAATAAGCCGCTTGAAAATCAATATCACTTTGTGGAAGTGATGGTCCGATGAAGCTTCATGAAACAGTGTCATGTTGTTCAGAGGTCAGTAGGTGGCGCCATTAGTTTAAAAAGTATGTTTCATTAGAACAGTTGTTTAAAACGAAGGAAAATAGTGCAGAGACGCCATCTAGTGGACTCTGAAGATAATGACACTGTTTCATGAGGCTTCGTCAACACATCAGTACTTCATGGAAGGTGTTAACAGTGTGGAAGTTCAAGACAGTTCCACGGACTATTGCAACCAATTTACAATCTTTGAAACACATTTGAAACTATAGAACACATTTTTTTAATCTCTCAATGTACAAACTCTGGTACAAATGTAAAATCTCTTAAAAATTATATTACAAAACTCTTATTAACAATCTGTGACACAAATTAGCAAAGATTCAAAAACATTTAAAGCTATTAACTAACATATTTTTCAATCTCTGAATGTGTAATGTCACAAATTCTGAAATAAATGAAAAAAATCTCAAATTTCCAAACTCTTAAAAAATGTAATTACAACTTCTGAAACTTATTTACAATTTGTGACACAAACCAACATTTAAAAACATTTATAATTTATTTTTTTTACAAATTCTTAAACAAATTTAATAACTCTAAAATGCATTTAAAATAGTTTGTTAACTCTTAAAGAGAATAACAAGTTATTGAAAAGAAAATGACAGATGATATACTGATATACATTTACAAAACTAAATAACAAATTAGAAACATTTGACATTTTTTTAAAATTTTGTGTTATCTCAGGGTCAAGTTGACCCGAAGGCCCGTTTGCAGTAACACTTACAACATTTTAAACAAAATTACATTCATTTAAACAAATTGCCAAATTCTGAAGAAACAATCTTCAAATTTCCAACAAATTTACTAATCATTAAACAAATAAAAATCTTCAAAACTTGAAAAAAATGCAAAATTCTAAAACAAATATTAAATAAACAACATTAGACACACCAGGTTTTGAAGATTTTTAAGTTTTTCACATGAGTTTCACATGAGTTTTTAAATTTGTTTTAGGATTTGAATTGGTTTTCCGATCCTCTGTAGTTCACCATCCAGACCAGGATCCTTATGACTCACCAGAAGTAATCAGGCATGAAACCGAGAAACGATTCGCAATGAAAACGCAAGAGCACCGACCGTTGGTTTCCACTTCCAGAACATTTCCTCTTCCAGCTGATTTATTTGCAGAACAGCGTGTGAAGATGAGCTTCTTAATTGAACAGGTGCTCGTCTCATAACTGTGACTTCTTGCAACAACGACGTGTCCCATTTATTTTTTATGAGCAGCGTTAAATGAATCATTTACAAGTTTCCTTCTCTTCACTGACGCTAACTCAACAAACCAGCTGGATAGTTATCGAAAAATACGCAGGATTCCAACTTCCCTCTCAAGTACGAGAAAATGTATTTCCGTCCTTCTCGACACGTTACTCATCGTGTTGACAAACCTTTCTGACAGCTTCAGTCCTGAAGTTCCTCCATGAAATAGCAAAAAATATAAGATTAAAGAATCCATCGGTTCCATGTCCGCGGGGCCGCAGTAGATAATTTACAGAGCGTCGAGGAGGACGAGGCGTCTGCTGCCTTTGGCTGCTTTTGACTTATTCAACGACACGTCCAAGTGAAATCAAAAAAATATTCTGTGGTGGCGTCTGTGGCGTGTGAGCAGACGTGGACCAGGAGGATCGGTTTGGAAACAACATGAAGTGACCACAACCTTTGTCTGTGATCGTAGTGGAATTATTGCATTTTTTAGTCAAAGTTTAAATTAAAATCAGTCGTTGAATTTATAACTTAGTATTTTTATTTTCAATCATTTTGCATCTTTTTTTCTTTTATTCAAGGTCACTTTTCTGGATTAAACTTTGAATGGACAATTAAAATTAAAATTGTATTTATTAAATCTATTTCCTTTTTCTTATGTGTTCATCTTATTAAGATTTTAATGTTATTTTGCCTTTTGAATACAAACAAATTGTCATGTTTCTGTCATTCGTGTTTTATTTTGAAGGTGTGTTTCCGACCGTGTGGATAATTAAAAGACTTTGTTCTGAACATTTCCTCCGAGGATTATTCACTTCCGCATCTGGGTCTCCTGCCGTGTTCCACCCGTGACACAAATATTTATTTCGGTTGTGTCCAATATAAGTTTTTGTTTTGTTTTTTTATTTTTTAACTTAACCATTTCATTCTTCAAGTTCCCTTTTTTTTAAAAATCTATTATTCTTAAATTTAAAATCTCTAAAATATTAAATAACAAACTCATTTACAATTTGTGACACAAATTAGCAAAGATTCAAAAACATATATAATTTCTGACCTTTTTTATTTTTTTTTTACAAATTTAAAAACTTTTCGCTCGTCTCTCTTAAATTCTTAAACAAATATTCTAACTAACAAAAAAATGTTATAACTCTAAAGCATATTTACAATTTCTGAAAGGCATTTTATTAAACTCTTTTTTTATCACAGGGTCAAGGTGACCCGAAAGCCCGGAAACAAATGTGTTTGTGGTAACATTTACAAAATATAAACAAAATTACAATTATTGAAACAAATTATTAGATTCTGAAAAATAATAATGGAATAAGTCAATGTAAATCAAATGTAAATCAATCTTTTATCTGCCAAAATAATACATTTAATTTTTAAAACTGTGATACTGTAGTAACAATATATATAGATACATGTGTAGTATTGTCGAGTACTTGACTCTGGTGTTGCAGTATTTACAGACCACATGACTCTTGACGAAGTTGTAACTGCTTTCATTTGTTTTCAAACCAAAATATGTCCAAACATCAGCTTTAAAAGCTGCTGAAGTCACTGTATCCTCTCGTCCTCATTTATGTCCAGGATTTCGTGTGATTTTAATGTTACTTTAGCTGAGGCCGGATGTTTAACGGCAACAGATAAATTAACAAATGCTGTGAATATGTTAATTGTAAATAAAAACATGAAATTATTCGATTTTAAACACACTTTGTTAAAAACTGTTAACCGTAAAATAACTATGGTAAAATATAATTT
This sequence comes from Callionymus lyra, assembly GCF_982586985.1. NCBI lineage: Eukaryota > Metazoa > Chordata > Actinopteri > Syngnathiformes > Callionymidae > Callionymus > Callionymus lyra. Next base: position 9,113,180 of record NC_141822.1, read on the forward strand.
AAAGCAAAAAGAGAGTTAGATAAAAAAAATACCCTAATTTTAAAGAATTTTTATAAACAATTTCCCAAAGGAGACCTCCAGAGGGATCAATAAAGTTTTTATCTATCTATCTAATTAAATAAAAAAAATAAAAAATAAAGTACTATCGAATATATATACAGTGTAGCGAAAAGATATATTGTGATATATTGCCGTATTGATACTTTCTAAAACCTCTAATGAAAATAGAGATTAATTAGATCAAACAATTTACAAATTAATTTTGAATTATTCAAAAATATATTCCTCTAACACATTCTTCAAGGGCCACATCAAAATCTGTGAATGTTGTTAGGGGCCGTCAAGCAAAAAAAAAAAAGACGTGAAAATCCCTAAAAAAAAGGATTTGCATTCATCATTAGGCCGTGACATTAATTAAGCTTAATAAGCTGCAATTTTATTCTTGTATATATAATATATTAATATTAATAAATATCGCATATAAAAAATGTATACAAAAGTATAAATATAAATAAGTAAAAAATAGTGCAATATATTTATAAATAAAACAAAATATAAGGTTTTAAATAGTGCATCGCTCGAAGGATTGATGAATCTTCATGAAGCATCGTCCTCACATTCAGAGCCACTAGATGGCGCTTTAGCTTTGAGCTAATGAAACATCCCATTGAGCCGCAGCTGCCCGTCAACTGTCATGTATTAATTATTATTAAATATACATTAAAGTCACAGAAAAAAAAGGGTGATCAACTTTTCAAAAGGACTCCTTTCATTCAAAATGATAACCATTTATACATGATCATACTTTGACCTTACAAGGGCCGCATAAATACATTCAAAGGGCTGCTTATAACATACATCAAAACACTGATAATTGTATCACCACAGATCATCTCTGTCCTTGTTACCTTTGCACCTGCAGTGTGTTTACCGAAAATGTGCGGGAAATTGAAGTGTGTTTCTGTCAAGCAGTGATGTCCGACGTCGACACGTTGTGTAGCTCCGGAGTATGAGGTCATGTCCACTCTAGAGAAAAAAAAAAAAAAAGGTGCTGATAAGCAACACTCGTAGCAGAGACGGAGACACAAACCCAATCATTCATGTGTCACCGAGTATTACCCGGCTGTCGTCGCGCCGATGAAAACAAACCGACGGTGTGGATGAAGACTTGTTATTCAGATTGAACCCTCCGTCGCCCGCGTGTTCGCCTCATATCTGTTTTTTTTATTCTTAAACACAACAAGTCGGCCATATTGACTTTGTGTCAGCAACCACCACTTGGCCTTTTGTTTTCATGGGATCGGCCTGTCACAGGGACGGAAGGAAGGGGAGATTTCTCCGAGGAAGGGCGGCGAGGGAAAAGGTCAGGGTAAATAAAAGCCTTTTAATCTGGGAACCTCGTGTCGGGAGCTCAGGGAATATCAAAGTCATCCCATTTCTGGAGGGGTCAGCGAGGGGCAGCTTCCCTGTTTGCCTGCCGCTCCGGTCCACGTTTGTGACGCCCGAGGATCCTGAGCGGGAGAGCTTTAAGAAAAGGTTAGAGACAGCGTGGCGTGTTCTTTCGTGACGCCAACAGGGCTTTGTTAAAGCTCGGCGTGTGGAGATATTATTTGAAATGCGTCTGCTTTTGAAGCCCGGGCTCTTTGTGATGATATCGTCTGTAGATAAAGTGGAAGACGATATTATTTTCACAGAATCAGAGAAAGTGGATTGAAATTATACTTTTTCTTATCTAACCTTCTCCTGCTGAAGTTTTGTTTGAAAAAAAAGTAATGATGGTCAACGTCGTGTTCGAATGGAAATTGCCACATTACAGACTTGTTTTTGTTACTAATACTTGCTTTTCAGGTGCATGTGTAAAACTCAAGGCCATTTTATGCGGCACGCAATTGCTGGAGAATATACTTGAAGTGACTCATATTTGATTGTTAAACTAGGAAGACTTTTGTTCGGTCAGTTTCCAATTAAATCTTACAGAGTCAGGCTGCACTTTGTGAACAATTGAACGTTTTCAGGCATCTTCAAACATAAGGAGCACAAGGAGTAATTCTTAGGAGCTTCGACGAGTTATACTAAGGAGCCAAGAGTATTCATACTAAGGAGCTTCGAGGAGTAATACTAAGGAAGTTGGAAGAGTAATACTTAGGATTCTCATTAGGAATAATAAGGACCCTCGAGGAGTAAAATCAAAAAGCCTCGAGTCTTAATAATAGCAAGCCTCTAGGAGTAATACTAAAGAGCTACGAGGAGTAATACTAAGGAGGTTGGAAGAGTAATACTTAGGATTCTCCCAAACTAATACTAAGGAGCCTCAAGGAGTAATACTAAGGAACCTCGAGTAGTAATACTAAGGAGCCACAAGCAGTAATACTAAAGAGCCACAAGGAGTAATGCTAAGGAGCCTCGAGGAGTAATACTAAGGAGCCTCAAGGAGTAATATTAGGGAGCCACTATGAGTAATACTAAAGAGCCACAAGGAGTAATACTAAAGAGCCACAAGGAGTAATACTAAGGAGCCTCGAGGAGTAATACTAAGGAGCCTCGAGGAGTAAAATCAAGGAGCCTCGAGTAGTAATACTAAGGAGCCACAAGCAGTAATACTAAAGAGCCACAAGGAGTAATACTAAGGAGCCTCGAGGAGTAATACTAAGGAGCCTCGAGGAGTAAAATCAAGGAGCCTCGAAGTAGTAATACTAAAGAGCCACAAGGAGTAATACTAAAGAGCCACAAGGAGTAATACTAAAGAGCCACAAGGAGTAATACTAAGGAGCCTCGAGGAGTAAAATCAAGGAGCCTCGAGTAGTAATACTAAGGAGCCACAAGCAGTAATACTAAAGAGCCACAAAGAGTAATACTAAGGAGCCTCGAGGAGTAAAATCAAGGAGCCTCGAAGTAGTAATACTAAGGAGCCACTAGGAGTAATAATAAAGAGCCTCAAAGAGTAATACTAAGAGGCTACGAGGAGTTTTACTAAAGAGTCTCAAGGAGTAAAAGCTCCATTATTGTTATGGTAAGGCTTATGAAAATAACTTACACCAAAAACTGCCATAGTTTGTTAACAGTGCAGTGTTAGTGATTGTTTCATTAAGTTTGAAAGCTAACAATTGGCTCAAGAGTGTGACAACTAAGGTGTTATTCCCATTTGTTTGTATTCCACTTTGTATTTTTATTTCAGGAATATCATCCTTCTCCCTGAGTTGTTGCCGATTATAGTTTGCCCTATTAAACGCTTTATTTTCTTTAAACCAACTCCATCTGGTTATTTATGTTATTAGGTCTGCATTACCGTAACAGAGTCCAAACTTCCTGAGGCCACGTAGCGCTTGAGAGTCAACCTCACCTTCCCGAAACGTCGGCACCAAACTCACGTACTTGGTGATGTCAAAAGTATCAGTGGACGATCGAGGAGAAGATGCAGACGCCGTTTCACAATCACAAGGTGCTACCTGAGCCTGAGATTGTAGCTCATCAAACCGAGGAAGCGTGAATGGAGTTTTCACCTTTGCACCTTCATCATCACTTCCTCCAGCCTCAGGAGCAGGTGGTACTTTTCCCCGCCTTAAGGCCACCCACACTGGAGGATTGGACGCCATCATCGAACTCAACCGACACAGGAACCGCACCATAGTTGTCAAGCTTTAAGCTACTTTTTAATTAATTGTTTCGGGAGGACAAGGTAATAATAATTAATAATTTGGGGCAAATCATCAATTTAATAAATGTTTCCATCCATAAGGTCCTCTTAAAAAAACATTAAAGACCTTCTCTTGGGACCTCAGATGTCTCTTCATAGACAGCAAGTCCGCAGGAGGCCAGAAGTGTTGGCGGGCGTCATAGACGTCATGAAGCTCATCGGCAAAAGGGGTTTGAGCTTCAGAGGCAAACAGGAACAACATGTGATTTTAAGTAATATTTTTGTTTCTCATTTATATCTTCCAGAGAGGACTCGGACCAACACGAACATTCTTTAAATGTCAAGTTTTCTCTTCTTTTCTTTTTCTCATTTTCATAAATGTTGCGGTTTTAGTTTTCATCTACTACATAATTCTAGCTTTGTTTTTCCGTCTATTACTAAATAACATATGCTTAGTGTTGAAATTGTGTTGCCGTCTAGTGGTCTACTCATTGTATCAATGACCTGATTAAAACCATGATGTTCTTTAAGATTCACCTCACTGTAAGTAAGTAAAGTAAGAAATTCATATTTGTAGAGCGCTTTTCCAGACCAGGGTCACAAAGAGATTAAACAATCAAAACAATACTCAATAAAATATATACTTAAAAGATCAAGATAACACCGAGAACAACACAGGAGTCTCAGAAAATCAGGGAAAAGCCTGCAAGAATAATGTTTCTTAAAGGAGTCAGTAGATCATCAAACACAGAGATCATTCCAAAGCTTAGGAGCAACAGTCTGGAAGGATTTCTCTCCTCTGGTCCTGAAGTATGTTCAGGAACCATCAGTAGATTCTGATCCACAGACCTCAGAGCCCGAGCTGGGGTGTAAGTCTGGATCAGATCACTGATGGAAGGTCTGACCATAAATATTTCTGAAAGTAAGAGCCAGAATTTTAAAGTTGATCCTGAAAGAAACTGGCAGCCAGTGAAGAGATTTAAGGATCGGAGAAATGTGAGTTCTTCTACTAGAGCAGGTCAGAATCCTCGCTGCAGAGTTTTGTATCAATTGCAGGAGAGACAGCTCCTTCTTGTTAAGACATGAAAACAGACTGTGCTACTTTAGGGTTCAGGTAAATGTTTACTATATGATTTAGGTCTAAAACAACGTAAAATGCTGTTCATCAATGTACAGGCTTGATAGCCTCCCACACCACCCATTAAGTTGGCCGTCCTGTCAATGACTCCCGGGCCACTTCAACGTCCCAGTCCGCCCTTGATTATGGGCAAAGGATAGAACCTTCTATAATCCTATGTAGACTTTGTACTGTGCAACTCTACACTAATAATATTGAAGAATATGGACCCTGGAGTGTAATAATGAAAACATTCTTCATGAAGTCCCCAAGTAAGATAGTAACTTTAACCAATTTTATGAGACACGGATGTGTGTATTAGAAAGGGTGAAAGCAAGTGATGGGTCAACAGATGATAAGGTTTCATAATAACTTCCGAACTTTTAAAGGCAACTAGACGATCATAAAAAAAATATATATTTTGCTGTGAATCACTAACTAAATGTAAGCTCACATGATTTTTGATTCTGACCATTATTTAGTTCAATTAAAGAAACTGCCCATTATCACCAGTGAACACTCTTGTATGTTTAAAAATCAATGAATACAAATTGAGAGAATACATTTCTTCGTTCAATACCTCACCTGTACATTTATCAGAGTTAAACTCCTCCAATGTGATTTGCACAATTTCCTCCAGGTCTTGCTCTGACATTGTGTGCAGACCTTAAAATGCATGAGACAATCAAATCAAATCAATTTGAATTTGAAAAGCTGATTCTGTATTTACCGACTTTCTATTTATAGCGTTTGTATTTTCTACAAGACACCTTGAATCATATTCACAAACCTGATGAAGTATCTCCATATCTTTTATTTATATACAACTATTTACTTTTGATTAAAGAATAAAAAAACACTCAATGTAGCTTTTTATATAAACCATAATGACTTGAATGGAGGATCGTTTGCATAAATCTTGACTTTACTACTGTTTCATCTGAAATTATTACACACGATGAAAAAACTAAATCCCTATAGATTTTCAACTTGAGATGACCCTATAGATTGTCATCTCAAATCCCTATAGATTGTCATCTTAAATTCAAAGTCAAGATTTGTGCTTGGGTCGCATTTTGATTTTCCAACTCAAACACTGGGACTTTTGATTTGATAATGTAATATGTCATAATGTAATTTGAATAATGATCATTGACATACTCACAGCAAAACACGTTTAAATGGTACAATTTCAGTTAGTGATGGAGAACCATGGCTTCAGACTCTTTTAATGCTCAAGCAGGGTTGGGGGCAAATATCATGGTGGCTCGGGGACACTCTGGAAAGCTAGCGAGGACACCGACAGGACGATGAAACGCACACCAATGGACAATTCAGGATAAACATTTTACAGCCGTATGCTTTGGAAACCCACACAGGCACAAAAATAAGTTTTCGATTCAAGCTTGAGTTTGCAGGGCACATATGAATGTTTAATAAAGTACAATTATTAATCATCAGTCCACATTAATTGAAGCACGTTTAATGAATCACACCAAGAACACATTTTTGTTGTAAACCTCCGCAGTTTAACATATTTACCTTTGCACTTGTGTTGTATGTACAAGCAGCTACAAAATCTAGTCTTTATTCAACTTTAATTTGCTGTTGTTGTTTTGTTTCGATGGAGTTGGCGCTGCAGCACTAACTTAACTAGACTAACATTTAACCATTTAAAGGGTCTTGTTTTTGTAAAAAAAATAAATATATACATGTATATATTTGGAGTTTGTAAAGATGTGAACATTAGAAAAACAACTATATATAATCAAAATTAAAGATAAAATAAAAATATTTGTATCATCTTTGAAGTAGGTAGCTGTTCATTCTTACAGTGCAACACATCATGTTTTTTTTTATTTTATCCAAATATTTATTGAGGGGCAGACCTTTTTTTTTTTTGGCAGACAACTTACTGGTGAGTCCAAATTATATTAATAATAAATACAGAGAGCAAATGCTGAAGGCATCACCATGTTTCGGTGCTTGGTTCTGTTTTTCTATTTCTTATTTTGTGTGTTATCCATTTTTTTTTCCAAATTTCGCGTTTTATATATTTCTGGTTCATTTCTGCAATTGATGTACAAGTCACCAACCTTTCTGACACCCTTCTCTGCCAAAAGTTTAAAACCGCCATCATTATTTTTGGCTACTTTGGCTCAGATTTTCTCTTTTTTTTTTCCAGCATGAATGGATCAACTGAGTATTTATCCTGATAGGAAGGTTTGGTACTGATGAGTCATTCTGAGCTTAAGGTTCTGTTGATTTTACAAACAAATATTCATACTGACTGGTATTGATGAAGGGATTTTTAGTCAGCATGATATTTTTACCTCTTTAAAGGGTTTCATATTTTGAAGGGGTTGTTGATTTAATTAAAGAGGTAATCTTGACCCCAAAATATCCAAAGCACTATCAAATACATTTAACAAAATCTTTACCATTTAATAGTAATATAGTTTGTCCAACTAATCGCAAGATAATTTACAAAACCTAAGATGCTATTGCATAGAAAAAGAATGACATCATCAGCAAAGAATTACATTTTGTGTTCCTGACCTCCCATTATTATTCCCTTTAAACTTGTTTGTGTTCTTTTTGTCATTGCCAATGGAAACCTCTATGGCGCTGAAGTTATTGTTTTTCTCACTTAACAACCATTTATTTCTCCAAAAAATGATGCATGATAAGCTGATTAAGGTTAACACTCCTAGGCAAATGTCATATTCAAATTTAAAGCGAGTTTAAAGGCTTATAAATATTACTAGTTAACAAGTGATGCAAATATAATTGACTAGTCAACATGTTTGGTAAACACAGCATTTAACAAGTTAACTAGTCACATCTTGTTTGTCTCACTAGTTAACAAACAAGAAAAATGTTTTACTTGTTAACTTGTTGCTCTTTTGTCTGTTACTAGTTCAGTAGTATCCTCTCGCACTAGTGAACTAGTTAGGTCCTCTACAACAAAGTTATTGAAAGATATGACATTAAGACCTTTACATGTTCACTAGTAAATGATTTGACACTCACATGTTTACTAGTCAGATCAAATGTGGAACAACTACATGTGCCACTATTTAAGTCGAAACCAGAGCTTACCTTATAAAGATTTTCAGTGAAACTAGTTAACTAGTTAAAGTTTGGCCTTCTCTATTTCACTGGTGAGGTCAATATAGTTTTCTTTGGCAACAATGATATTTTCTCATGAAACAGCAAACATTTTTAGTCTAACTAGTTTACAAGTTAAGCACAAATAGATAACTATTCATCATGTAGACCTAAAGAAAGAGTAAACATATGCACTAGTTTACTAGCTGTATGACAGACAAACATGCAAATGAGGAGGGTGGGACATTAATTTGATTGGTTAATGTCAAAACGCAGACCGTAATGCAAAAATTGGACAAACCAAGTTCCTTAATGCTTCACTGGGGGACGCTTCATTTTCACGTCATCTGCAGGCTACAATTTACAAATCGATTTTCAAAGTTGTAGAAGAAAAATGAAACAACTCTTAAACAAAGTATGAAAAAAAGCCTCTAAAAGTCAAACAAACAAGAAATACGTTTGTGTGACGCCACGACCCGAACTCCAGGACCGTCAGTGATGACAGAAAAATAAATTTAACAAGTGCAGTTTATTCATAACACCGTTAAAGGCTTTACTAACTAGCCTTTAAATCGCGTTGATCCCATATCAAATAATGATGAGCCAAGTTTGATGATCGCGACAAAAAAATCCTCATTATTCAAACGATCCTGCTCGACGCAGTATCTGTCAATATTGAAATGATTACTGAATTATTGATTATTGAAATAGACCCGCCTCATCTGGCTTCTGATTGGCTAATACTGCCTGGTGGCTTCAGGTGGCTAAATTTACGCAAAAGGACCAAAGTTGTTTATAATGAGACACAAGCGCTTTGTGACCCTGGTCTAGAAAAGCACTATACAAATAAAAATTACTTTCTTACTTACTTACTTACAAAGAAGGAAACACTAAGAGTTAGAGAAAGAAACGAGCAAAGGCTTTTGTGACCGGGGACATTTTTAGGGCTTCTTCATGGGATCGCTTCCTCTTTTATAGTGGTGAAGGGAGCACGCCACCTTCTGGGTGGAGAGTGCATTGTTCATTCTCCCTGATGGGGAGGAGCACCAGGGGAGAAACAACCAGGAAAGCACTGCCAAAGGGCCTTGCATGCATGAAGTAAAGAGAGCTTTGGCATTCCACATTCAACAATTTGCTCTTTTGCCTGAGCAGGTGAGGGTCTGGATCCATGGAGGAAGCACTGGCTCGGCTTCAGGTCACGATGGATCTGACCTGGCATCCTATGAAAACGTGCCTATGGTTGTAATCCTATATCGCTCGGGAATTCTCGGCTTTCTAAAGTGACCTGTGTGTAGATGCTCATTAGATGCAATTATAATGTACAGAACCTGATCCGCCTTTATTTACAACATCTACAATAGAGCACTGGCGATGAGCACATGGCAGGAACACATTCACAACTTTGGTGGAGCCTCTAATTCTGTGACAATATTTGGGGAGTCTTCTGATGGAAATAGTGTTTTTCTTATTCGTAAAGTTCATTGTGCTGTTTTAATGCAGAGTGTAAGAGAGAAACTTAATTGATTTTCTTTTTATTTCAAAAGTAAACATTGTGTTCCATTGATCAGCTTCTCTCACCACTGACTGAAGGACTGTTTCACGAAGCTATTGCATCGAGTGGAACTTCTGCATTTAATGTTGTTCAAGACAATCCTCTCGAAAGAACTCAGGTGCAACTTCAACTACTGTGTTTTGTGTTTTCCAAAATGGTATCATATCTTTTGACTTTAGTTAAGAATATTGTATTAATATTGGTGTTTCCAGATTGCTGCACAACAAGATGGTTGTAGTGTTGACTCGACACAGAAGATCACAGCTTGTCTGAAGAACCTTGATATGGAAACAATTTACAAACTTGTGAAGGTAAGTCTTGAATGTCAATCGCAGGATATACACGTTAATATTGCAACTATTCATTTTCTACTCAAGGTTCAGTTAATTATGCAGTAATCATTGATGGATTTCTTTTTACAAAACCGATGAAAGAGTGCTATCAACTTCACAAACTTCTCAGACTACCTCTCATCACGTGAGTCAACAGTGACGAAGGTGGTTATTAAATACCGATTAATCAAGTGAGTCTGAATCGATTATACTTCAACCAAACTAATGCCAACAAAATTATTCTTGATGTACTTTAAAAGGTTTCTTGTTTGATATATTAAGTTCTCTCCACCTCCAAACTGGACTGAGGGACTGGATCAGGAGCAATTTTGCGAATGATAGCCATAGTTCTTCCTGATGTAAGTTGACATTTCTGTTGTTGTGAACGAACATGTTTGATGATTTACGGTACCGTTTTAAAAGGTGGAATCGAGCGAATTGGTGTTAAAGGAATATGGTGTAACCTCAGACGACCTTGTAAAGAACAGAGATGCGTGCACTCGGTACATTGGTTTTCTTCTGACCTAAACTTTGTTCCGCATCTCCTCCCACACATTTTATCTGATCTGGACCGTTCAAACTTTTATCAATTCAGCTTGTTTCCGAAATGCGGGCAATGTTCTAGCTCTCTTTAATCTCTTCCACCCTTTCTTTTAGTCCTCTTTTTTTCACCCCATTCATTTAAATGGGGAAAATCTTCAACTCATGTTTCAACTCCTTACACTTTGACCTACTACTTCTACTTTTACTACTACTTCTACTACTACTTCTACTACTACGTCTACTACAAATACTAGTACTACTTATACTTTTACTACTAATTCTACTAGTACTTTTACTTTTTTAACTACTTCTACTTTTACAACTAATTCCACATCTTCTACTTTAACTTCTATCTCCACAACTACGTCTACTACTAATACTAGTACTACTTCTACTTTTACTACTAATTCTATTAGTACTTTTACTTTTTTACTACTTCTACTTTTACAACTATTTCCACATACTACTTCTACTACTACTTTTACTTTTCTACAACTTCTATTTTGAATAGTAATTCCACTACTACTTCCACAGCACAGGAGGTTCAGCATTCACACTGCATTTTCTTCTGGAAATGCATTTTTCTAGTTTTGACAATGTTCCTGCCATTGTTACAGCCAATGGTCACAGAGGTAATACTGTGTCCAGGGCTCTATAGTTTGAGTGATGTTCAGTGCTGTGTGACTCTGACCTGTATTCTGAGAGATGCCGGCGCACCTGTTTATCTTCACCAGTTCTGGTACATTCCATCTCATTTGAAGTCAAGAAGACCAAGCTTTGTTGGAAGTGACCATGGGGGTATAGTAACATTGATTTGTGAATACTGTTTTACACAGTCTGACCTCACATTGTCTAGTAATCTCATTGAAAAAGATTTGGTTGATGTGGTTGCAAAATAGGTCAACATGTCAAATGATTTGTGTTTCCAGGTACCTGCTTAGAAGAAGAGGAACAAGTAGGGAGAACCGTGATGAGATACTGGGTCAACTTTGCTCACACAGGGTAGGAACGTTATCATTTAACATGTAAGACATTCATTAAAACTTTGCAATTAGGTCCCTGAACGGCAAAGGTCTTGTTGGCTGGCCAAAGTTCACCGAACAAGAAGCAAACCTGGCAATTGGAAAGGAACAGAAAGTTGCTTATAAACTCAAGAATGAACATTATGTGCAAAACTAAGCAATTTTTTTTTTCTTTTTCACCTCTACCTTTTCCCTTCTTGAATTCTGACGCGCTCTAACAATGGAAATTGTTTTGTCGGGATCCAGTTCTTCAGAATTAAAGTGTTAATTACAAATTATCAACCAAACCTATTTCAGAGCCTTACCTGGTGGTATGGATGACAGGGTGCAGATGGTCAATTCAAAACGAATTATGGAGCATATGGAGCATATAATGAAATACTAGCATATGATGACAATCTTATCAATATTTCAGTTGAAATCTCTGTTTCTAATGTATTTGGAATACTATGTCTTTGGAAAAAATGTTTATGTATAAACTAATACAAAAAAACATATTTAATGGGAGTAAATGAGAAAAAAACATTAAAACAATATTATTTTATTCTCAGATGTTTGTGTGAAACTAAATATGGTAAATATGCTTGCAATTGACTGAAAGACAAAAGTAAAAAAGCAATAATTATTTAATAAATACAATAAGCTCTTGCACTGTTGTTTTCACAATGCAACATGCCTATATTTACATTGTCTTTTTTGCAAATACATTTTTTCATGAGTCATAAATGCAGCCATTTTATTGTGTTGTTATTTGCCTAAAGACTACCCATGTCGTTTCCTTGCTAGATGAGAAATGACCTGCGGTTAGAACATAAAATCTGTATTTCCATCTTGTGATGGTGGTATTGTTTTAGCCATCGATTGATTAGTTTTGGGACAGGTATGTTGTAAGTTAGTAAGCCATTTATATTTGTAAAGCGACTTTCGCAAACCATGGTCATTAAGCGCTTGAACAGCAGTGAACCTGGGAAAATAAATCGTTTTTTAACGTCACATCGCTTTATTGAGAAAAAAGAAAGTCTATTAGACTAAAATTAAACTAAAGACATGAGGTCTGAGTCATCACTGGGACTCAAATAGAGGAATCCTTGGACTACAGACCAGTTAATCAGGCTATTTTTAGTTTTTTATTGGCTCAACCAATACAATGGGACAGGTAGCCTCGTTCTTTTCAGGTGTAGATTAATGTTTTACTTTAACAAGAGAGTAACAAGTAAAGAATAATGAATTACTTTTTGATGGAACTTGCAAACAACCGTCTGAACAAATGTGCCTGAGGTTGCAGAGTTGGTGCTTGCTCTCTTTCTTTAAGATCTTTGCTGTGTCTCAAATCGCATACTAATCTTAGTATGCTAGAAGTTAGTATGCATCAGTTTAGTATGCATACTAACTAGTACGCAAATTCTCCGCAGATAGTATGTCTCAAATCAAACCCTGAAGCTACACACTAACCGGAAATCACATGACAGCTTCTTCTTCTACTTCTATTTAACGATGTTTCAAGCAGCTGTTTGAACGCTATCGCCGACACCTGCTGGCAGCACGTATTGCAACTTTGGAAAAAGAAATAAAGAAAAAATATGAGAATCTAAATAATCGCGAGATATTTAAGCTGGTATCAGCAGCGAAGACGTGTTTATCCTCCTACTGCTGCTGAAAATACACATTTAAGTATATGCATATATATGCATTTATATATGACGTAACTTCCGTTTAAAACGTCACTAAAATGGCGGCTGTTTAGTATGGTTAGTGTCCATCGAACCATGCTAGTTTTGTGGGCGTGTTAGTATGCCAATTTAGTATGCATGGCGCACTAAATTTCGCATACTAAGAATTGAGACACACTAACGTACTAAAAATACTAACTTTTAGTACGCTAGTATGCGATTTGAGACACAGCACTTGCTTATTGTTCCTCAATATCAGTTTTCCTCAAACTACTCTTGTGTACAACATGAGTAGTATTGAGGCAATATGTTACCCCAAGTATTCTGACACCTGAACTGGTGTGGCAATATACACTTTTGTACATCGCGTAAACAGGTGTTTTACTGAAGACGTCATGAGATTATGTTTTGTGAAAAAAAAAGCTTATCCGAGGTTTTGAAGAAGTGTACGCACAAAGATGGAAATAACACAACCAGTTACATTTCCTTAATCAATATTTGTTGTTACTACCCTTAGCCTTCAAACCAGCATCAATTCTTATAGGTACATTTTCACAGAGTCAGGGGTTTTGTAGGATTATATACAGGTGTTTGATCCAATTATACCAAACAGGTGATAATGATCATCAATTTCACAGTAGGTTGAAACAAAGTGATTCAGTGAAAAAGATACAGCTGTGATGTGAGGAACAAACTTTGCTACCAAGCTGAGGAAGACAGTTTCATGTCACAGGTCATACACCATGGCAAGACTGAGCACAGCAACAAGACTACTGTTCTAGTTCTACTGCATCAGCAAGGTTTCTCCCAGACAAAGATTTGAAAGCAGACTGAGGTTTCAAGATATTCAAGCTCTTTTGAAGAAGCACAAAGAAACGGGCAACGTTAAGGATTGTAGACGCAGTTGGACCAGTGGGTTCACCCATCTACTGTCATGAGAAGTCTGGCCAGAAGTGGTCTTCATGAAAGAGTAGCAGCCAAAAAGCCATTCCTCCGACATGGAAACAATGCTAAGCGATGCAACTATGCACAAATTATTTGAAATATTTGGCTGTAGCAGAAGGCCGTTTGTTCGCTGAAGGGCTGGAGAGCCGTACAATAATTGTGTCCACAGGCAACAGTGAAACATGGTGGAGGTTCATTGCAAGTTTGGGGCTGCATTTCTGCAAATGGAGCTGGAGATTTGGTCAGGATTAATGGTATCCTGAGAAATACAGGCAGATACTTATCCATCTTGCAAAACCATCAGGGAGGCGTATGATAGGCCCAAAATGTATTCGGCAGCAGGACGACGACCTCAAGCATACAGCCAATGTCATGAAGAAATATCTTCAGTGTAAAGAAGAAGTCCTGGAAGTGAAGGCATGGCCCCCCCCACAGAGCTCTGATCTCAACATCATGGAGTCTGTCTGGCATAACATGAAGAGACAGAAGGATTTGAGAAACATCTACAGAAGATCTGTGGTTAGTTCTCCAAGATATTTGGAACAACCCACCAGCCGAGTTCCTTCAAAAACTGTGTGCAAGTGAACCTGGAAGAATTGATGCCGTTTTGAAGGCAAAGGGTGGTCACACCAAATATTGATTTGATTGACATTTCCGTTCTCTGTTCATACACTGCATTTTGTTAATTGATGAAAATAAACTATTAACACTTCCATTTTTTAAAGCATTCTTGGTTTACAGCATTTTTCCACACCTGCCTAAAACTTTTGCTCAGTACATATATCTAAGAGTAGCGAGGCTTCTGCCAAAAAAAACACCTAATACAAGAATAAAATAATGGAAAAGTGGCTTTTATTTCCCCAAATACTGTAATGGAATGGCAGCTCATGAGCTCAGCATTTTTCCTCCCACAGTCGAGATGAATCTGTGACGCACTTATTTGTCGTGTCTTCATCTGTCAGTGCACGTTGGCAGAATAGTGAAATGCTGTTTGTGTTATTCAGGTGTTAAAAGACGTGTGATAAATATGTTCGCAGCTTGACAAGAATCCACCAACGCCAGCTGTGTGAAAATTACCATTTAAGAAATTGTCAAGGAAAAAAAACAACCTTCCATTTCCATTTGACATCTCCATCATGAACTAAGAAATTTCAGCAAACAAATAGTTGAGCTCACAACCTGGAAACAAATAGGAAAGAAGCAAAATTAAATTAGCAAATACAGTTATACTTAGGCTAATGCAGCAATAAAACCCAGTGGATCAATGAAAAACGTATTCATTTGCAGTTCTGTTGTTGCCAGGGAAAGATTTAAGAGCTTAAAGCCGTCTTAAAAAGGCTTCCCGGACCATTAGGTGAGAAGTTGAGTCACGTTTTTCCACAGTAGCGACTCCCGGGCATTAATCGTGACACGCATTTAGAGGCCCGCTGCCAGACGGCCATTTCAGAATCGGCCAAGATCTCCTATCGCAGCATAAACAAGGTTCTAAAGGGAGAGCAAAGCTCACTGTCGCACCAACACTTCCTTCACGAAAACTCACTAAGTACTTAGAAAATAAACCTTTCAAGAAGTTGGAATCAGATACAAACTTACCCTATAAGTATAACAAAGTAGATTGTATTTGAGATATTGCTAAATGCTAATGCGTCGTTTTCAATGTTTAGCACAGGAGGCGCTGTTGAACTACGTAAAAAGGAAGTGAAAATAGTGGTGTGTAGTGGCCAGAATCTTGCGAGACGATACTTATCATGGTACAGGGACAACAATACAATCTAATGCAATATATTTTGATACTATAAGATAGGAACAAGAATATGTTTGTAGTATTGTCGAGTACTTGGCTCTGGTGTTGCACAATTTACAGACCACATGACTCTTGACAGGGTGCACGGTGGTGCAAGAAGGTTGCTGGTTCCCGTCCAACTTGTGACCTTTCTGTGTGGAGTTTGTATGTTCTCCCCTCGTTGCATGGGTTTACTCCGGGTACTCTGGTTTTCTCTCAGAGTCCAAAAAACATACTGAGGTTGATTGAGAACTTTGATAAATTGTCCATAGGTATGAGTGTGTGTGTGTGTGTGTGTGTGTGAATGATTGTGTGTCTTGCGACAGACTGGCGTCCTGTCCAGTGTGTCCTCTGCCTCTCGCTCTATCATACTGGGTAGTCTTCCCGCGACCCCGGTAAGGGATAAAGCGGTAGAAAATGAATGAATGACTCCTGACAAAGTCGTAACTGCTTTCATTTGAAACCAAATTATGTCCAAACATCAGCTTTAAAAGCTGCTCGAGTCAACTGTATCCTCTCGTCCTCAGTCATGGCCAGGATCTCGTTGCATTTCCATGTTTATTTAGCCGCAGAGGACGTAATGACTGCTGCCATCTAGTGGTCGGAAGTTTGATTGCCCAAACTTTTGTACGTAGCAATTTTTACATAACATTTGATTATAACAAACTATGCAATGCTACTCTAAGAATTTTGGTCTGGAAAACACTCAAGTGTCTACATCTCTGTCTATAAATGTCTACAACTCTTGTTACTGTGATCTTCTCTTTTAAAGTTAGAGCAAATCACCATTCAATCTTCACTCAGTACTTGAATAAGGCTTTTTATATATATATACTGTATATTTGTATAAAATTTATATTCTAAACTTTACCTTTTTTTACAAAATCAAATTGCTTTTAAAATATAAACCCTTTTTACGCCAATATTCAAAATATTGGTATAATAGCGCCACCAGATAATACTATTTTTAAATTAAATTTGAAGGACTGTGTTTAAAAAAAAGAAAGTATTTTTAAATATTTAGAATAAGAATATCAAGATTTTCTTTAAATGTTGTATCTTTGATATATATATATATATTTAATTCCAACCTTCCAATATACAAATTATTCAATTATATTATAAACAATAAATGAGATAATAGCTGTCAATGGTTATTAAAAAATAACATTTAAATTAAAAGCAATTCTAAAGTTTCAAACGTGAAAATAATTTCTTTTTGATGGCACTAATATACTTCCATAGAAGCCAAAGTGGTGCAAAAAAAAGTCCTAACTAAGACTCAAAAAATCTACTTTCTTTCAGTTATTTACATCCAGTTGAGAAACAGTGAAGTGGGTCGATCATCAGCCGGGGGAGTAAAGCAACAATCCGAGCGCACGCCACCATAAATCAGCCAATCGATGGATTTTAAACACGGTCGTAACTGCTGATTTCATTGCTCAATGATAAAAGTGCAGACTTGAAATACTGTGGTCAGACTCTCGAGGGCCGCAGGTTTGTGGCTCGCTCGCATTACCGTCCGACCGTAAATATATCCCGACGCTTGAACGCTGAGTGTGACATCGCCGTCGAGGTTCGTCCATAATTGCCGGAGAAAATCAATGAGCATGTGTCGGATGTATTAATCTGCGTTATATTAAGTCCCCGTACAGGAGGGATCCACTCGGCTCAGGACTCGGAGAAAAGCAAATGAGACAAGTCAGGGATGACGCACGAGTCAGAGCTCATCTTCCTCCATGTAACTGAACTGTGTCTATTAATTTTAAACACGGGGCCCCGCCCTTCGTCGAGGTATTCCTGTCCTACTTAGCGCGCCAGATTGCACAGCTTTGAGTCCTCCGAAGCATGTTGAGGTACGTGAAGAATTAGAGTAAACAAAAGCAAGTCCTGGCAGCTGAACAGGAGAGTCCTGGCTGGTTTGACGCAACAAAAGCATTATAAAATCATGCAAATCCTCTTCAGACAGAGCTTTTGTCGGCCATTTCTCATCTGGGTTTCTAACTTTTATTCCCTCTGTGACGCTGTAATCCAGGCTTGTAAGTCAGATATCCAATCACGTTCCCTCAAGCGTCCCTTTCATCTCACTGAATGGTCACAATACCGGGAAAAAGAAACGTCGCCACGTGGTCACTTGTGAGGTTTTTTTCCTGATCACATTGAGGAAGTTGGAGACTCTCTGGAAGCTTTTACAAATAAGGATGTTCCCTCCTAGTTAGGGTGAACGACGAAGTAGTGGTTTGTAGTCGTGATGGGTTGTTGAGGCTTCATGAAACCGCTGTATCATGATACAGTGTCTTTATTTTACAATGATTTACAATTGTTGGCTATTCATAAATTTAAGATTAAATTCAAATGTATAATATTTGGCTCTGATTTTCTAATTATTTTTTATCTGTGAGTGACATCTAGTGGCCTTTCTACACTGTATCATGATAGAGCATCAGCTGCCTCATGAGGCCTCGTCAACCTATCCCTAGGGCTGAGTATTAGGAAGGATCTAGTGATACTGTAGTACTTGAATTTACAGACCACGTGACTCTTGACGAAGTCGTAACTGCATTCATTTGTTTTGAAACCAAATGTCCAAACATCAGCTTTAGAAGCTGCTGGAGTCACTGTATCATCGGGATCTTGCAAGATGTCAATGTTCCTATAGCAGCGGAGGACATGTTGAATGCTGCCATCTAGAGGCCGGAATTTTAATTGCCACACAAATATGATTAAGCGACATGAACATATGTTAATTGTGAATAATAAGATTTAAAAATATATACATTTTAAACACTTTATTAAACCATGAACTATGGTAACACAATTCAAATTTGCAAACCAAAAATGTTTAAAAAAAAAGAAATAAAATAAAAATCGATACTGTTTGGTGGAAAAGAATATCACAAGATATTGCCATATTTTCTAACAGCCATTGTTAGTCGTAATGGGCTGAAGTTTGGTGGACTTGGATTCAAAATGAGTTTTGATTAAAAACAGTCGCTCAAATTCCAAAAATGTAAGACAATGTTTCATTTATTATTTTTCACTTTTAATAAAAGACATGAAATTAAAAAAAAAAATTGTGAATACATTGATTACAATATTGAAAATAAAACATTTCTTTCTGACATATCCGTTTTTCTATTGATGAACTTAATTTAATCAGTTATAAAAATGAAGGAATACATTCGATAAAACATAGTTTTTAACTTCCATCCTAACATGACAGAAAATTTGTATTGCATTTTTCGTTTTCTTTTTTTGTCGTTGTCAGGTACATTTTTAAAAATTGAACATTTGCGGCATAAGCGAGTCATGGCTGATTCCTGCGCAACTCAAATGTCTTATAGTACACTTTAAGTGCACATACTTGGCCAATGCCAGCTTCTTCTTCTACTACTTTTTAATGCTGATCGCAACCGGAAGTTGAAACACTATCACCGACACTTGACAGCGATTTTCACCAATTGAAAGAAGTTTTAAATTTGAACTTTATTGTGTCATTATTGATGTTGTGTTGTTTTGTGGTTAAATGAGTGTTTTCTCTAGAAATTTACGTCAGTATCGGCTCCAAAGACGCGTCATCAGTGACGAGGCTTCAGTTTAGTGTCATCTATGTCACTAAGATGGCGAAAGTTATTGGAGAAAAGTGTTCATCGATCCACACTCAATTTTCCTGCCGTTTGAGTGCACCAATTGAGTGATCATTGCGCACTACAAAGCGAAATGGGGCATACTTGTGCACTCAAAATACAAAGTGTAAGTGCAATGGTGTGTGACTTATTGTTTGTAATTTTTTGATAGATTAGTTTTGTTCATAGCCTTTTTCTTGTTCCACTTTGAAGCAATTTGTGTTGCCAGATTGCCTGAGAAAATAGTTTTGCTATTTTTACCCATCTGTAGTGAGAAAAACATTTTGTTATATTCTTGTCTTTTTTTTCAACTTCTTTTGCCTCAGTCTGTTTTGTGTTTGGTTTTTCAGTTCATGTCTAGCAGTTTAGTGATTGTGATTCATAGTGTTTTCTTTAGGTCACATTGATCAGAAGAATCAAGTAAAAATAAATATACTTTGTCATAAATCTGCTTGAACTGCTTTAATTCTGAGTCCTGTCTTCAGCTCCGGCCTGACAGAACTTTGTAGCAAGAATCACTCCAAAGAGGAGGAAGAAGAAGACTTTTAACAGAAACTACTCTTGAAAAATTACAAACAAAAAGTAACTCACTAAGGCTGGTTAAGAAAAACAGAAATATAAACTTGCTAACTTGGCATAGTCATGGTTGGAGGTGCAGAACGATCACAAACACTCTGGCAGACAAAGAAAAACACATGCATATATATATATATATTTATATACTTATATACTTACAGGTGCATTTTCAGCCAGCAGTAGGAGGATTACACGTATTCAGTGCTGATACCGGCGTAAATATCTCGCCAATATTTAGTTACTCATATTTCTTGATCCAAACTAAACATGCTGCCAGCAGGTGGCGATAGTGTTCCTACAGCTGGTTGAAATCATCATTAAATAGTAGTAGAAGAAGAAGCTGTCTCGTCATTTCAGGTAAGTGCGTAGCAGCACTGTTTGATTTGAGACATACTATCTGTCGAGAATTTGCGTACTAGTTAGTAAGTACACTATGCTGGTGCATACTAACCACCAGTGCACTAAGAGAAGTATGTGATTTGAGACACATCTCAACAGACTATTAAACACATGAGGTAGGAAGGAACAGGTGCAGTCGGTCTACAGAGAAAACGTAATTTTCTAACAGGTCAATCAGTTACAGGCCTTTACAACACGATGAGTTTGATCATTGATACTTGAATTCATACTCATTTACAGTTTCCAGTTCCTGCCAAGAACGATCGGTTCATCCCTAATGTAAAGATGAATAACACTTAACTAGAGATGAAGCTTGTTCACAGCTCCACAAGATTGAGTTTAGTTTTCCCGTTTAGAGATTTGTCTTCACGGACAATACTTTACATATCCCAGATATAACAATGAACACTTCATTTACACCAACAATAATGAGTGCATGAGCACCACCTACTGAGCTCTAAAAATGAGGCTTCATGAAGCTCCATTACATAAGGGGTGGTTTATCCTAATAGAATATTTATTTTTGGAACATGGGTCAGAAATTCATCAAAAGCAAAACGCAATAGAAAGTGTAATAAATGCATTTTCATTTACGACTTGACTCAACAAAACTACCATGTGTCATACTTGAAAGATGGCTGTTGGAAAAAAAAAAAGACGATCGGAGACTCACAACTACGTAGAATAACACATGTTTTATTCTTCCTTCAAAGCATCCTGTCAGTTTTAATATTGGATTTATATTCATGAGTAGACCAATGAAGGGTGCTGTCTGAGCAGACAAGAGTGTTTTTGTTGCTTCGCCTCGCCGAAATCACACGTCTCGGGCAGGTTGACCTTTTTTCTTGTGCGGAGGTTGAGGCATCGGCAACACGTCCACCAGAATTCCATTACACTTTTACGTGTCCTTATTTTCCCGTTCTGTAAAAAATAAAAAAAAATAAGGCAATTTTCTCTTGAAATCTATTTCTGAACAGAGCAGAAGGGTAGTTGTTGCGTATAGATGTTTCTTTTTTGTGTAGACATTGTGGTGTGATTATGCTGGAGACGATGAGATTGTGTTTGCACAAAAGATATTTGTTTCAGGAATGGAACTGTAAGGGAGAAGTCAGAGTCCTTTGTCTGCAGTTTTCTTTTTTATGCCGTATCATGAACTCAACGGTATCTCTCAGAGTCGATCATCCATCTTCATTTAATTTAAAAGTTTTTTATAGCAGATGAAACATAGCAGGGCACTTCAAGTCAAGTAAAGTGCCCTCCGGTGTTGTAAATGGAGGCACTTTGTTGTCACATTCGATTTGTCGATGAGATTCCAAAAGTGTTTTTTGCAATATCGGGCCTGCTATTTTTGGAGGGAAAAAAGGGGTAAAGCTGAAGGAAGGAAAAAAAGAAGAATACGGCAGAGATCTGACAACCGTTGGGACTCCTTTATATAACCTGTGTAGGAGTGTTGAGTGGTGTCATTTTTAGACTTCTGTAGGATCAAGGATGCAATAAAGGAAAAATCCAGAGAGGAACCTAAAGTTCCTTTGTACTCGAGAGTTTTTGATAAAGAACTAAGAGAGCAGTCTTCTGCCAAGTAGCTCATATTTACTTTTTTATTGCTCTACATTTATTTTATCTTCATAATTACATTTAGTCCATGTAGGTTTTAGTCAAATTAAGTGATCTATCCATTAAACCATTTATTCCATACCCACTTAAAATAAACAAAAAATCCCAAACAGTTCCAATATTTATCTCTTAGAACAATCTTAACAAAACAAGGAAATAGCCACCTCCAAGGGACTTTTTGTATAAACAAAGAAGGGTGTGATTAGAGCTGGCTGGAGGAGGAATGAAGCCATTATAATGGACTCCGCTCTAGTTACCTCTTGTTCGCCCAGATTTCAGACGGGAGAGAAATTTATAAAGTAATAAGTTCAAAACATGGTCATGATGAGGCACTTACTTAGTCAGTAGATTTGGGCTTTTCACATTAGTTTCCCATTTATCTCCTTATTCCTCATTACTCAAGCACAAAATCCACGCTCCAGGGAAGAGCGAGTTCTGTCCCAATACTCAAAGGTAAAGGAATAAGGAAGGTAAGGTAAATTCCTCCGTTCCTCAGAGATCCTTCCAACCAGTAAATGCTTGCTGACTAATAAAGTAGTTATTTTCACTACCTCATGGGAGAGAATACGTAATACATTTTTTTTTCTTTACTTTCAGCAATCTTCTGGGAAAGAAAATAAGTGAACTATGTCTGCTCGCCTTCTCTAAGAATGCTCCATGCTTACCTTTGTTGACCTTGCAGACATTGCATGTGACCATAATCCCAGACTCACACAAATGTGCAGCGCAGACACACACCAAATGCAGTTTTCTGTCCAAAAAAGCGATGAGATCAGTTCACCTACACACATTTCTTTGTAAAAATATTATATTTTCTCTTTCACTGAAACTTCTATACATTGTACTGTTAATACAAATCCAATTTACAACTTTGTTTACACCGCACTTTTCTGGAAGCGAGGTTTGGGAAGGTCCAGCTGATACGAACAGTCATCTAGAAGTTAGAAAAATGAACCAATGAGCTGCTGTCTTTGTCATAAGGGCAGCCAATTTAGTAGGAGTTCTCATTCATTCATTTTATGTTTTTCCTATTGGGGGTCGCGGGGGGCTGGAGTCTATCCCAGATCCCGAAGGCGAGAAGCAGGGGGTACACCCTGGACATAACGCCAGTCTGTCCCAGGACACACAAAGACAAACAACCATTCACACTCACACTGGTTCCTACAAACAATTACCCCAAGTTCCCATTGAACTTCTATATGTTTTTGGAGTGTGGGACGAAACCGGAGTTCCTGGGGTAAAACCACGCAACACGGGTAGAACCCCACACAGAAAGGTCACAAGTTGGCTCGCTCCCGACCTGGAAGTGAACCGGCAACCTTCCTGTAAAAGTAAGTCACTGCACCACCGTGCGCCCTTAGTAGAAGTGCTTAAATCTTCAAATTAATCAGCCAGTTGTCAATTCAAACTTCTACATTTTAGCGATTGAAGGATCTCAGGATTGAATTAATAAAATGTATGCATAGCATAAACCCAGATTTTGTCCGTCAACCATTGTCCGGTAAATACTGATTACTGGTTCAGTGTCGAACAAACCTGGGGTCTCTGGACCTGTGAAGCTCTCTTTACCTATTGTGACTGCTTCATTACATTCTTTTGGAAATTTCACTGACGTACTTTACTCTTATCAATGACTTCCTGCTGGAACAACTCTATCCACATTGGCAGTGTGACGGGACGCAGACAAAATCGGAACGAACCAGTGCAGTGTTTGCGGACATATGTTTAGCTCTTAGCATTAGTGATGTTGTTCCACCATGCAAAGGCAACTTTGAAATGCTTTTGGTGTGAGTCTCGAGTAAATATACTGTCCTATAGAGAATGTGATACGATTCTCCTGGTGATGTCTTCAAGGTGCATTTTTTTGGGACTTACTTTCAAACCTTATGGTCATGGGGTGCTATCTCTTGTCCATCCCTGTGTTTCTATGGCAAATGTTTTTTTCAATCAGCCTATAGAGGAGGCAAGTGGCCATCCTTCTAACTCTGCAGCGAGAATTACGACCTGCTCTAGTAGAAGAACTCACATTTCTCCGATCCTTAAAACCCTTCACTGGCTGCCAGTTTCCTTCAGGATCAACTTTATAATTCTGGTTCTTACTTTCAGATCTATTCATGGTCAGACCATACATCAGTGATCTGATCCAGACTTACACCCCAGCTCAGGCTCTGAGGTCTGTGAATCAAAACCTACTGATGGTTCCTGAACACGCTTCAGAACCAGAGGAGAGAAATCCTTCCAGGTTGTTGCCACTAATCTTTGGAACGATCTCCTTCTCCCTCTGTGTTTGATGGATCTACTGACTCCTTCAAGAAACTTCTTTTTATTCGTGCAGGCTTTTCCTTGATTTTCTAAGACTCCTGTGTTTTTCTCTGTGTTTTCTTGATCTTTTAAGTATATATTTTATTGAGTTTTGCTTTGATTGTTTAAGCGCATTTGAGCCTGGTCTGGTAAAGCGCTCTACAAATATAATTTACTTACTAACTTACTTACCTAGAATCCAGTTATGCCGGTGTAGGTGGAGCGTCCGCCTGCTTTTTTAAAAAGACAATCCTCTAAGATCCCTGTGTGGGCCTTACGGTGAGGGATACTGCTGCCAACCTCAGGGAGATCTAAGGCGGCCGCTTGTACTAATTGGTTGTCTGGAAACCTGGATTACAAATGGGGAGCTGTCATGGAGGGACTTCCGAACCTGCTGAAGTATGACACATGATCAACCCAATCTAACCCTTATCAGCCTCAATCAGCTCCTGAAACACCGGGCGCCGAGACAGATCCTACTCCCGCATTCCCTGCGGGTCAAGTTTGAGGTTTTGTCTTTGTTACTTTTGTCTGTGTTTCTTTGATTCTGTTAATCCCAGTCAGTCTGTGCCGCCGCTTCTCTGTCTCTTTTCATGGTAACCCTTCTGTCTTTCAACTTCTTTGTGTCGGATTCAGTGCTCACTTCGTCTCTCACGCTGTGAGCCTGAGCCTACTGGCTCTGTCTACATTTTTTAATGCAAGTTAAAAAATGTGTCGCAGTCGAAAATTGGCAGAGCATTTACACACAAAAGAATGCAGACATGAGTCAGTCACAGGAAGAGGTACGTTTAAACACTGGTTCTCTAAAAACAATGATTTTGATTCAATTTTACAATAATAAAAAACACTCTTTTTGTCTTTATCTAAATATTTGCTGCAAATAAACTCATTTTTAGATATTTACTTTGACTCCACTTTTCATTCAAGCTCGTATTTCTGCGTGTAAAAACCTCATCGTCTGGAAAGTACGACTCCTCTGCCTCTATATCAAAACAACTTAGTGTCTCGAATTCCCAAGTAGAGGAAAGTATATTTCAGGGTTTTCACCGCAGCTCGAGAAATATGCTGTCACAGTGCGTTACGTCAGAAGGTAACAAATCCAGAGTGACAGTCTGAAGAATCCAGGAAATCTCTTGTGGTCTTAGGACTTGATAGAAGAGTGTGTGAATATATGTGACTGGAAAATAGAAAAAGAAGATCGCAGACACTCTGGTTTTTTCGAGCCTCTGGAGAACTCAGGATGCTATAGCAGTTATGGTAATTCTTATAATGTGCGGATGCGAATGAATTAACTTGTAGTTGTCAATATTAATTTTGAATAATTTATACAGAGCCATGATGGCGTACCTATTGACAAAATGGTTTATATATATCCGTTAAAAAATGATAAACCCACGTGTATTCATAGGAATGCTTTAGTCATTAAGGAATTTATGTCTTGACTTTTAAGTGTTACTGGAGTTGCTGTAGACAGTTTTGACGAGGGGGGATTGTAAAGACATTAATGCAGGAAGAAGGGAGCATATCCAGATAGGTGATACTGAAAGAAGTCTTCTTTTATTCAACAATAGTAACATATATATATATATGTCACAGTACAGATTGGAATCCAGTAGGATCTGTAATTCTATCAGATTGGAATTGGCGGCTAACTTCCTCTGTTGATGTTATAATAACCACACCCAAATTTCTGTCAGAATAGAGGGTGTTGTTTAAAAAACACCTCAATTCTATTATTACTTATTTGAGCGTGACACAATCCAAAACAATACGTAATCCCAAAAGTAAGACAGAAAAAAAACATTTTATTTACATTTAAACAAACTTTATTGAACAAGTAAACCAAGAATAAGCAAAAAAAAATTGAGTTATTTTGTAATTTGTCTTGCTTGAGACCTGGCTCCTGCAAGGCTTGCCTTCTTTGGTGTTAACGAAACTATATTTCTGTAATAGTCTGGAAAATGTTGGCGTTACGAGATGGAATTTTCAATGGCATAGATGATTTTGAACAAATAAATTACCAATTGTTACTCAAATTTTTGGCGGCTGACATTCCAAGATCAGGGTGTTCTAGAAGTGATACCATGTATGACCCTTTAAACTTTTTGGATAATGACTAAGTTGCGGTCTTTAAAACTTGGCGTGCTTACTTTAGGTATTGTCCATATTCCTATATTCAGATCCCAGTTCAGTAGTAGGATTCCAATCTGTACTGTGACATATATATTTTCATTCTGGCTGAAAATGTTCAAACTCCCTCATTAGCTTATAATTTCTAATTTACAATGCTAATTCTGCACATTGTTTCTCATTTGGAATACTAACTGTACAATTGTGAATGCGATGATGCAAATTATAATTTCTACATTAGCCACAAGATAACAGGTACTATATTTATTTTTTCTGGGAACATATTATAAATATAAGTATGGGCCAAATGTTAGAAATCTTCTTTGAGTTCAGGGGTTAAAGGCCACAGATGTCCCCGGCGCCCAATTTTGGACGTTGCTTTTTTAGATGTTATATAAAATGATGTATTGAGGATGTATTTTCCAGGCAGGAAAAAACAAAACAAAGTAATTGGCTTTGTGAACAAGATCCAAACGAAAGGAAATAAATAATGCAGATACTCATCAGTGTCTGTTTGTACAAAACTCTCTTTTCATTGATATATTGACATAAGAAAATTATCTTAAGCCCCGCCCACTGAAAACACTTTAATTTTCTAGAGCTGAGATCGTGTTTACCATAACCACACCCACTCTGCTGTGATAGGTAAAGCGTCAATCCCAGCGGTCTCCACCTCTAAGGGACTCGATGTATAAACAAAGCGGGGCATGATTACAGCTGGCAGGAGGAGGAGTGAAGCCATTATCACGTCATAATGGACTCTGCTATCGTAACCTTTCGTTTGCCCAGATTTATAAACGATGAACTTTATAAAGTAATACGTTTAAAAATGGTCATGATGAGAGACTAACTTCATCTTGGAGAGGAAGACGTCAACATTAGAAACATGCGATTCTTGAGAGTTGGGTTTTCACATTAGTTGCCCTTTAAACTATTTTTTTAAGGTGATTTTAAGGTAAGAAGAGTGTGACACTTAAAATGAATATAAACAAAGGACAGCCCTAAGAAATTGAATGAGTAGTTTAGTTCAGTAAAAATTCATAAATAATAAATATTTTTTGCAGATGAAGCTGGTAATCCGCTTTCGTCAGCAGTTTAGAATCTGCGTTCTCACACTTTTTTTGAAAAAGAAGCATGAGATTCGAAATCTATTCTCCTCAAAGCTCATCTTTGAGATGGATATTTAGGAGGTAACTGAAGGTTTTGTCGGATAAATCGTTGACTTTCCTCCAAGCGTCTTCCAAAAATAGCTGCCACTGCAAAAACAACGAAAAAATAATCCTTCAACCACTCCTTGCTTTTTTCTTTTTTTTCTATCACTCGCTCAGTGGTGAAATTATCCTGAAAATTAAAATGTGTTTATATTTTAGATTTTCTTACTTACTTACTGGAGAGCGGCAGCTTCGCTTCATTACTTGACTTTCAGATGATTTCCTCGACTGATTCGGAGATTTGTTTCACCTCTTAAATGTCTGTGAGGATTGTTTAGATGGCCAGTGTCGTTGGGAGACGTTGACATTTCTTTTCTGACATTTCTGCAAATGCGATATCTAATTTGTGTAACTGTCAGTAGCTCATGAAAGCGTCAGGCTTCCCGAAGGTCACTCGCTACATTCGTTTCTTCACTTTTCCCGTGACAAACATCAAGGTCTGTCGCAGCTCACTAAATGGAAAAGACGTGTAATAGTGTTTGAAAAGGACAAACATGTTTTGAATTAGTTTTTGGAAAGTCCAAGCTTATTGTTTCATGAGCAATACATGGTTTTTAATATGTGTTATAGTATATACTGTATATATATATATATATATATATATATATATATAAATATATTGTAGAATTACCATAAGTCTTACTCAGTTTGGACAAAACTGTAACAAAATTTAAAAATACTAACCATTGGGACTTTTTTGTTAACCAAGGATGAATAGCAAAACCAAGGCTTTCCTTTTTTTCAAAGCTTGCATAGTTGGATACAACTTTCCACATTTCCTACACCAAAGACCATATTTACATGAGAAAACGGTCAGAAAGATTCTTTCAATTCAAGACAAAATTAATATATTATTAAATAATGCTTTTTTAATCTTAACACTAGCCAAAAATAAATGAGAAAACAAAAAAAAAGCTTTTAATTTAACTAAATTTAAAAATAGATCCTATTACTTTTTAATTTGTTACTGGGTGTAATAAATAAATAATAATAATGGGTTCATAGTGGTGCTCCTGCAAATCTCTTGGACCTTCATCACCCTTTGTTCCATTAACCTTAACTTTAATGTGAGAAATCTGGGAGAATTACGCAGTTTTTCCACAATTTTTTTTCCATGGAAGACAATGACATGGTGCTGGAAACTTCCTCTGTTGATGTTATATTAACCACACCCAAATTTCTGTCAGAATAGAGGGTGTTGTTTAAAAAACATTAAAATTCACCTCAATTCTATTATTACTTATTTGAGCGTGACACAATCCAAAACAATACGTAATCCCAAAAGTAAGACAGAAAAAAAACATTTAAACAAACCTTATTGAACAAGTAAACCAAGAATAAGCAAAAAAAAATGGAGTTATTTTGTAATTTGAGACCTGAGACCTGGCTCCTGCAAGGCTTGCCTTCTTTGGTGTTAACAAAACTATATTTCTGTAATAGTCTGTAAAATGTTGGCGTTACGAAATGGAATTTTCAATGGCATAGATCATGATTTTGAACAAATAAATTACCAATTGATACTCAAATTTTACATGGAAAAGTTAAGAAAGAAAAAATAATATAGGGAGTAAAATTTGGTTGGAAAACGTTAAAGAAATTGACCTCAGCGCTACGTTAGCTTTGTTAGCTCACGTTAACTGTTTTCAAATGACCAATATATTCCGTGCTGATTGAAAACGTTTCATCTTTCCAGTCAATTTCAACGCTTGACCCTGAGACTTGCATTTAAACGAAACATTGTTTGTATTCCTCGCGAGAAGTTGTTCAACAAGAGCTAATTAGGGAATATAATGCGACTTTTCACCGAGGGGAAAATTCATCTCTGCTCTGAACATCGCTCTAGGATTGGCAGCCTGTTTACCAGCAGGAGCGAGAACAATGATAATCAGTCTCCAACCGGCCGAACACACCTTGTAGACTTTCATATTGATTGTTAGCATTAGGAACACCTTCTCTGAAGGGACTATTAAGAACTGAAAGCTTGTTTTTTTGTTGTTTTTTTTCTTCCATCGCAGAGAAACATCTCTCGTCTAATTGAGATTCGAGTTTCAAAAACTCGCTCATAAAGAGGCAGAATCTTTTACCTTAAAGTGTTTCTTTGATGGAGGTTTAGAGCAAAAGTTACCTGAGTCTCTTGACAGCAAAGAGAGAGAAGAAGTTCAGCATATAAATAAGTCTTAGCTTTTATTCCATTAAATGAAGGGCTTGTAAAACACGCTGCTCTACGGGGACCGACATCACTCAGACTCCGAGTCATGAATACGTTTGAGAGGATCCAGTTCAACACAGTTGATACATTATTCAAAATTACTTTGGATTGTTTGAAGGCATCATGACGTCCTACACTGTACCTCAGGGGTCGTAAACCCAACTGGGGGTCACCAGAGGTCAGTTCTTTTTGCACTGCCGGCACTAGTGAACGATGACAATTAATAATGGGTCGCACACATACACAACACTCCAATGAAAAAGCAGAAACTCTTGCATACAAACCCAACATAGCAAAAAGAAATAAACCATCCAAACACAGAACACACACACCCGCTGCCTAACAAGTTATAAAACACAGAACAATAAATACAAACATACACCATCCAGGCACAATAAGAACCGTGACTCAACACAAAAACTGCCAAATGACTTATAAAACACAACACAGAACAAAAAACACACACATACACCATCCCAGCACACCTTAACATAGAAGCAAGCAACAACACATCCCAACACAGAAATACACACTGAGATAGAAACACACAGACACACACAACAAAATACAAACACACACAACCCCAGCACAGAAATGCACTCTGAGAAAGAAACACACACAGACAAACACAACCCAAACCAAAAAAAAAACATATAAACTATCCAAACACAAAACAGACACACCCACTGCCTAACGACTTATAAAACACACAAAACAGAACAATAAATACACACATACACCATCCCGGCACAGAAAAAAAAAAACCAACATAGACACAAACAAATAACACATCCCAACACAGAAATACACACTGAGAAAGAAACACACACACGTAACAAAATACAAACACATACAACCCCAATATAGAAATGCCCACCGAGAAAGAAACAAACACACATATAACAAAATACAGATACACACAACCCCAACACAGCAAAAAGACATAAACCATCCAAACAGAACACACACACCCACTGCCTAACGACTTATAAAACACACAACACAGAACAATAAATACACACTTACACCATCCCGGCAAAATAAGAAATATCACTCAACACAGAAACACAAAAACAAAACATCCCAGCACAGAAACACACACTGAGAAAGAAACACAGGTACAAACACACACACACACAACAAAATAGAGACTCAAACAACCCCAATACACTAAAATACATAAACCATCCAAACACAGAACTCACACAAAACTCACTGCCGAATGAGTTATAAAACACACCGAACAATAAATACACACATACACCATCCCGGCACAGAAAAAAAAAACCCAACATAGACACAAACAAATAACACATCCCAACACAGAAATACACACTGAGAAAGAAACACACACACGTAACAAAATACAAACACATACAACCCCAATATAGAAATGCCCACCGAGAAAGAAACAAACACACATATAACAAAATACAGATACACACAACCCCAACACAGCAAAAAGACATAAACCATCCAAACAGAACACACACACCCACTGCCTAACGACTTATAAAACACACAACACAGAACAATAAATACACACTTACACCATCCCGGCAAAATAAGAAATATCACTCAACACAGAAACACAAAAACAAAACATCCCAGCACAGAAACACACACTGAGAAAGAAACACAGGTACAAACACACACACACACAACAAAATAGAGACTCAAACAACCCCAATACACTAAAATACATAAACCATCCAAACACAGAACTCACACAAAACTCACTGCCGAATGAGTTATAAAACACACCGAACAATAATGGACACATACACCATCCCGGCACAGAAAGAAACCCCCCAACATAAAAACACACACTGAGAGAGAAACACACACAGGCACATCCACATACACACAGAACACAGCAAAAAGTGATAAACCATACAAACATAGAACACACACAAAACCCACTGCCTAAGGACTTATAAAACATGCATATCACCCCAACACGGAAAAACAAATATACAAGACAGAATAGACACACACACATTACATTGAAACAGAAACACACACAAACCACCCCAACACATAAATACACTCACACTCCCCAACACAAAAACAAACACACACACTTCACGCCAACGAAGAAAACGATAATCATGCATAGCTCCCCAACACAGGAGGAAAAAACACACACACCATCACAACAGAGAAACACACACATGCAGAAAACCTACACACAACTCTCTAACATCGAAACAAGAGCAACACAGAAATGTAAAACAAAACACACAACAAAATACAAACACACACAACCCCAACACAGAAATGCACACTGAGAAAGAAACACACACATGCAGACACACACAACCCCAACACAGCAAAAACACAAACTATCCAAACAGAACACACACACCCACTGCCTAACGACTTATAAAACACAAAAGACAGAACAATAAATACACACATATACCATCCCGGCAAAATAGAAAATATCACTCAGCACAGAAATGCAAAAACAACACATCCCAACACAGAAATACACACTGAGAAGGAAACACATGTACAACACACACACACGCACACATAAACACACACACACAGCAAAATACAGCCACACACAAGCACAACACAGCAAAAAGATATAAACCATACAAACACAGAACACACACCAAACCCACTGCCTAATGACTTATAAAACACACAACACAGGACAATAAATACACACATACACCATCCAGGCGCAGAAAGAAACACAATAACATAGAAACACGCAAACAACACATACCAACACAGAAATGCACACTGAGAAAGAAAAACACACATGCAGACAGATACAACCAAATACAGACACACACAACCCCAAGACAGCAAAAACACATCAACTATCCAAGCACAGAACACACACACCCACTGCCTAACGACTTATAAAACACACAACACAGAACAATAAATGGACACATACACCATCCCGGCAAAATAGGAAATATAACTCAACACAGAAACACAAAAACAACACATCCAAACCCAGAAATACACACTGAGAAGGAAACACATGTACAACACACACACACACACACACACATACACACACACGGCAAAATACAGCCACACACAAGCACAACACAGCAAAAAGATAAAAACCATACAAACACAGAACACACACCAAACCCACTGCCTAACGACTTATAAAACATGCATATCACCCCAACATGGAAACAAATATACACACACAATACATTGAAACAGAAACGCACACAAACCACCCCAACACATAAATACACTCACACAAACACTTTACGCCAACGAAGCAAAAACGATAATCATGCATACCACCCCAACACAGGAGGAAAAACACACACCATCACAACAGACAAAAACACACATGCAGAAAATCTACACACAACTCCCTAACATGGAAACGACAGCAACACACAAATGCAAAACAAAAGCAGGAGACTGAACAGGAGGGTTTAACTCACTTTAGAAAACAATGAATAAATAAAAACACACTTGTGTCGCATGTTAGTGATTCAAGGTTAAAATATTCAGATGAAAAAAATCCAACAAAGCTTCAAATTTCTGCCCTGAAGCGAACCTCACACAGTATATTGTAGCAAAACTTCCTTCCGGCTCTAATTACCTTCATTCCTGGAAGACACGGAACACACTTTAAATTCATCTGACATTCACTTAACTTCACTTTGGTGACGATGGTTCTAAATATCAGATGAATTAGCTTCAAATGACTGATGCTCGTCACCATCTCACGCACCTAAATGATGGAGTTGAATCCTCACTAAACATGGTGCAGGTGTGTTGTTTCAGTTATGGTTGTTTTTCTTTCATTTTTCATCAGAAAAGCATCATTTTCAGAATCGAGATCCACGTTCAAACGACTCCAGTCGATCTACTAATGTTCCACGTCGTCTCCTGAAGTCATCATGAGTCTCCTCTGCAGATGCTGCAGACCTGCTGATAGAAGCCCTTCCTGGAGAAGGTCCTGGACTCATCAGAGTCCAACACGTGTGTCGTTGCCAACTGCTTTCACCAGCGTTTACCAGCCCAAACCACGGCAGCAGCCAAGTCTCATTAGGAAAGTTACACTCGGCGCGTTCATCTGGACTCATTTCCCTTCTCGACAACTTGTGTTCAGAAGTCGGGATTTTAATCTCAGCAGAGAAGATTTCCAAATATACCAGACAGAATGGACACACACATTACATTGAAAAAGAAACACACACAAACCACACTAACACACACACACTTTTTTTTAAACATACGTAGTCATTTAACTAGCACATTAGATAGATAGAAGGATAAAAGATAGATGGATGGATGGATGGATGGATGGATGGATGGATGGATGGATGGATGGATGGATGGATGGATGGATGGATGGATGGATGGATGGATGGATGGATGGATGGATGGATGGATGGATGGATAGAAGGATGGATGGATAGAAGGATGGATGGATGGATGGATGGATGGATGGATGGATGGATGGATGGATGGATAGAAGGATGGATGGATAGAAAGATGGATGGAAGGAAGGAAGGAAGCAAGGAAGGAAGGATGGATGGATGGATGGATGGATAGAAGGATGGATGGATAGAAGGATGGATGGAAGGAAGGATGGAAGGAAGGAAGGAAGGATGGAAGGATGGATGGAAGGAAGGAAGGAAGGAAGAATGGATGGATGGATGGATGGATGGATGGATGGATGGACGGACGGACGGACCGACGACAGATAGATAGAATAACAAATAAAAAACGGAGATATACGGAATGATCGGATGATATATAGAATAAACCTTTGAGAAGAAGTATGGAATCAAATCAAAAGAAGGTCCTGCGAACATCTATGTGTGTCTGTTTGACAGCAAAACAAATCAAATTTGATCCTAAATGTTGTTTTTCGAGAAACAAGGAGCACATGATTCAAATTTTTTTTTTACATGGAAAATGTTTAGTATCAGCTGCTGTTTCAGACCAAACTGCTGGACCAAGCCATGGAAGACAATCCTGACAAATGTCCAAGCATAGTTTGTTTTTTTTAGCAACTACATGTATTTGGAAATAATGATCCCAAAGTTACCTCCTATGACTTTGAATGATTGAATTTAACTTTGAAATTGACTTTTTTTTTTTTTTTTCAAGCATTGACTTACTTTTTAAAATAATTGTAATCAATATTTTTTAACAATAAAATATTATGGAAATAATGATTAGTTCTTTAATAACGACATGAGAATATCTTTAAATGTAATGATTTTTTTTTCACTTATATAGTTTGATATTCTAATTCGAACATTTACAAAATATATATATATTTAAATTAATTGTCTGTTGGCATTTTTATACCAATATTTTGTATATTGAATTTAAAATAATACAAATAATTAAAAAAAGATTGATATTGAAAATAATATATCTAACTCTATGTCTAAAAAAAACCCCATTAATTTTGAAAATATTATATTTCCTTATTTGATTTAATTATTTAAAAATGGGGGGAAGAAAATAGAATATTTCAATATTGAAGTTTTTTAATTAAATTATTCCCCAAAAAATAATTAAATGCCTTAAAAAAAAAAAAAAGATTAAAATGTTAAATTGCATCATTAAATGTCACTGATATACATCCATATATTTCAGCCCAAAATCCCAGGAACAAAAATAATGTTGTGCAGTTGAGGTTATCTTGGGATACATTTGTTGTTTTCAACTATTAGTGTTGTAAAAAAAAAAAAAAGTTTTGCAAGAACAGTACATTAGTTTCAATACAGGTCCAGTGTGTGTCTGACACAGATGTTCCCTCATGTGTTAAAAGCAATATTTAAAAAAAATCAGAAAAATAGGATTGAAAAGGAGAATATGTGCTTTCGTAAGGTCAGTTTTTAATTCCAAAATGTATTTGATTAAATTATCTTCCATTAGCCTTAAAATCCTGGTTAATAAATGAGTTGCAATAAAAAGAAATGATTAAAAAGGACATGAAGTTCTTTTTGAAAGACAGCGTTCTGATCCCCGAAAACAACTTTAATGTTTTGAGAGCCTTAAAAATAAAAGCCCCATCATTTGAAAAACCCTCGACCGTTTCACCCCTAATTTGGCGTCTAGACTCTGAAGCTGCATCATTCGACGTCTTTACGAGTTGATTAAAGCAAAACAAAAATGTTGCTTATTAAGGGGAAAATGCCTGCGAACGAGAAACAGAGACATGATCGTTTAGATTGTTTAACGCCGTCTAATCGTCGACCCCGGAAGACTCCGGCCATTAAACTCTAATAACAATAGCACTTAGATCAGCACCGAAAATCACCACTTTGCTCAACACGATGATGTAGAATGATGGCAGGAGGAGTTTAACACCACGGACGGTTCTGCTCTCTGTCTTGTAAACACTCTTGTTGTTGTTGGGGGGGCCGGTGGGGTGGTGAGGGGGGGGGTTCATTATTCTGGTCCACCTGTATCACATTACCTCGCCCCGACCGGAGCCGGAAGATCCGCTCGCCGCCGCTGACTCAGCATGTGCTAAACGCTTTGAACGCCAGTGTTTTGTGTTCTCGCTGCCGGTATTTTCCTCGCAAACACCTTCCTAAATGATGAATCCTTTCAGCCGAATGAGATTTGGGACTAATCGGATGACGGCGTGAGCGTGGACTCCCCCAGGATGCGAGGACACTAATGCACACGCCAGCAATGGATAGAGTAACAGGAACACATTAGAGTCTAACGCGATCAGACGAGTACAAACATTATGATGCATTCGATGCCTTCGTCTTTGACTGGTGAAGGACCGGTGATGCAGCAGGTGCTCGCCGTACGTTTCCTCGACAGTGAACCTCTTAAATGAAAGGGGTACGATTCAAATTGGTGGTTTGGCCAAATGTTAAACATGTACTTGAACACTTTGGGGCGTTATAACGTGGTTTGCTCAAGTAAGTAAGTAAGTAATATTTATTTATATAGCGTTTTCCAGACCAGGGTCACAAAGCGCTTTAACAATCTAAACAATACTCAAAAAAGTATATACTTTAAAGATCAAGATAATACTGAGTGCCACTGTAAATGTATTAGCTTAAAAATTAAAAAAAATAAAGTTAAAGAGAAATATTAGTAGGAAAATGATGAAAATAAAATAAATGAAACTATTAAAATACAGAGTTTGAGCAGGGTCTTGTTAAATAATTACGCATAATTGACTACATTTAATATACATATATTGTATCAATAGCCTGAGATTTTCTGCTAAAAACAAGATTACAATATAGATTTTTAAAAACGAATTCTCATGTCGAGGCTTCAATACGAGATGGACGTTACAGACGAGCAGTATGGAGGTATTTGGATGTTTTTAAGTGACTTTTTGGACGGAAATGACAACCGGGCTCGTCGCTACATTAAAATGAACAAACATTTTTGTCCATAACTCAAAAATAAACAAGAGAGTGAGGTGAAAATAAGTGAAAATATAAATTTAAGCTTAAAAACGTTATTCTTGTCTTCCGCATATCATGCGATAAATTTTCGAGAAGTTACATTTAAGAAGACAATAAACATTTGTCGATTTAAAATAATAAGGATTAAACCAAATTCAAACATCTATTATTAAAAACAAACAGTTGGTTAATTAAAAATTAAAATAAAAGCATTATAGGTGTTTTCTGCCAGTCAGTTTGTTCATTGATGTTAACTTGGTTCAGTTATACAGTGTTTTGCATTTCGTTACACTTTATCCCATGCTCTTGAACGCACCATAGCAATCAGTGAAGGCATCATTTGCGTATGACAACTGAAAAGAAGTGCAGCGTAAAGTGTACAGAGTAGATTCATTAAATGTATTTATTAACTGTGTAAATGCAGAAGGTGGGAAGAATGTGATATTTAAAATGTATTGTTGTGCTTTTTTCAATGCAATGAATAATCAATACACTGACAGCAAATATCAATATTTTATTACCACGAAAATTATGGATTTAACCCAATGTCACTGTCAGTACTAAATCTCTCCTGTATTGTTTGTGGGGCGCTAACCCTGTACTGTAGGGAGAGAAGCTTACAATAGTAAATAAGTAAGTTAGTAATTGTTATATGCAAAGATCTTTCTGGACCAGGATCACAAAGGGCTTGATTAATTAAAAGTAATACACAGTCAAAATATATACTTTAAAAAATCTAAAAGGCCAAGACGATATAAACCAAACACAGGAGTCCCAGAAAATCAGGGAAAAGCACGGATAAAAAGGTCTTAAGATTTGTGCCATCAGGAACCATCAGAAGATTCTGATCCACAGACCTCAGAGTCCGAGCTGGGGTGTAAGTCTGGATCAGATCACTGATTGAAGGTCTGACCATGAATAGATCTGAAAGTAAGAACCAGAATTTTAAAGTTGATCCTGAAGCAACTGGCAGTCAGTGAAGAGTTTTAAGGATCGGAGAAATGTGAGTTTTTCTACTAGAGCAGAGAATTCTCGCTGCAGAGTTTTGTATAAACTGCAGGCGAGACAGATCCTTCTTGTTTAGACACCAAAATAAACTGTTACAATAGTCTTAACGAGAAGACACAAACACATGGATTATAAGCTCTGGATCGTGTTGTGACTCCATTTCCCTAAATTTAGAGATTTTTCTCAGTCGAGGGAAACAGTTATAGTCGGCGATTGTTGTTGGACGTGTTTTTCCAGTGGAGTAAGGCATCTCACTTTATAACAATCTCTGCCCAGAGTCGCATAAGTGCGTATAAGTGTCTCCGTGGAGTGGTAGAATTATACAAATATAGCGACAGCAGCAGCTACAAGATAAAAAAAAAACATAGAAAGTTTGGGATTATTTCCCCTTTGACACGTTAAATAAAAAGATTACTTGCAAGGTTTGAGAAAATTATAAGCATCGTCCACCATTAAACAAGGGTAGAAAAAACAAGTTTATCTTCACATGACACCTGTCGTTAAAAAGAAACTGACTTTAAAGCCCAATAAATATGATTTGTAAACATGTGGCACGGACGAGTGGAGCGCCTGGTCTCGGTATTGATCCAGGTTTATGTGCAGTTGATTAAAACCAATCGGCGATCAACAACACTTTAACCGTGATCAATGACACTGACGGAGAAGTAAATGTTTGACTGGTAAAAGCAATACTCATCTGTGGCTGCGCGAGGAATTATAACTGATTATTTCCACCAATCGTTAAAGTTAATTAAGTGTTGCCGTCGTGCCGGGTCCCTGCGTCCGGCTAATGTAAAGTTAAAGGTAAAATCATTGCAGCCCTCCAGGTGGTGAGCAGTGATTGATCATAAAAAATTACAGACCCCAAAATAAATCAGTCTACGCCAATGAGGTCCACCCACAGCGGGTTCCTGGTCCTCTGTTTTGGTGAGTCGAGGT
This sequence comes from Callionymus lyra, assembly GCF_982586985.1. Lineage (NCBI taxonomy): Eukaryota > Metazoa > Chordata > Actinopteri > Syngnathiformes > Callionymidae > Callionymus > Callionymus lyra. The sequence goes on from NC_141822.1 coordinate 9,152,302, forward strand.
CAAGATAACAGATCAATCATCATATATTTGTTTCATTTCCAAAGTGCCACAATATTGTATCTACTCATTAAAGCATGTAGTGCGCAAAAAAAAATATCACAATTTATTTGCAAGATAACTACGTTTTTTTGGGGTCTTTTAAAAGGTTTTCAACATGATGTGGTGGTGAGGCTTCATGAGGCATTGGCCTCATCGCTAGATGGCACTCTTTGGAGAAAATCATTGGCCTTGAGAAACTATTTAAATGAAACCCCATTTATTTTTAAGCTAAAAGTGCCATTAAATAATCTTAGACAAATGATGACTCTGCTTCATGAAGCTTCATCAAACCATCACTAGTAGATTGTGGATCTGTGTTGCGCTCTTTGACTCAGGTTCTTTCACCAAGGCCAACACAACAGTTGTTTGCTATCTACTCATAGGTACATAGGCAATGTTCCTATTATAAGGAATGTTATAAACTCTCAGGCTTAAATATTTAGCTACAACCTTTAAAGGTTCCAAGTCCTCCAACATTTTTGTTCTTCTTTTAGCCCTTAGGATCTTCTGTTTCTGGGTGCTGGGTAAGCTAGGTATTAAAAAAATACTCAAAATGTAGAAATGTAAAGGATAATTGGGTAAAAAAAAATACAGATATACATTTGGGACTCAAAACCTACCATTTTAGTAAGACATATAAAACATTTTCAAAATAGTTTTTTGGAACTGTCTGGTTTTTAATCTCTTTATCTCATTTAAAACCTGTAGCACTTTGATATGACTTGACTAAAAAGAAGACAATTCAAATACTAACCCTAACCCAAACCATAAGCCTAGCTCTAGCCCTAATCCTATATAATTATTATTCATTTTGAAAAATCATTATATATATTTTTACTTCAATATATCATGTTGATACGAACCATGTCTAAAATTAGAGTTTAAAACGAGTAAATCCAGGAACAAAATATAACTTAACATTGTGAAGCTATTTAATACCAGTAAGTGACAAATGCAAGCTGATAAAAGCAATAAAGAAATATACTATTTTATATTTAATTCATCAGTATCATTTTGTGCATTTTTTAGCACTTGGATATTGTTTATTGTGATGAGTTTAGAGCGACAGAAGGGGGCAGTATAATCCCCAAACTCTATCTACAACCCACAAGAAATCAAGTGAGCACTGTCTCCTCCTTTTGCACCAAAGAGTTATGAATCGTCAAATCATTTGTGGATCCAGATGGTCATTTATTTGATTCCGATTTTGAGTTATTTTGCATATAGAAAATGATCGTTGATATTTGTTGGTTGGGAAGTTCATTCAAGGTCATACTGATATGATTTCATTGACATAATTCTATAAAGAAAATGTAAGTGACTTGTTGATTCAGGTCAAATCATGTAACAGGAAATACACAGAGTTTGTCCAAGAATCCCTGATGTCGAGTCGCGTCACAATCAATCGTCGCATTTGATTTTGTGTCAAATCTCAGGTCGTTGAGGACGCCAACGCACGTCAATCTTTGACTCCAATAACAAAACAAGTTCAGCCTCTTAATGAAATCTAAAAATATCGTGGAATTTTTGAGCATCCCAGAATGCACCTGTTTTGATAAAAAAAACAGCCAAAAAAAAAAAGAGCGAATGCCTCCGAGACATCCGAGATCGTGCTCCGATCAGATTTGGGAAAAATGCTTTCCTTAATTGCTCGGAAATTATTGACTCTAAATGAAACCATTATGGGAGCCTAACTGTGAGCGTTCGCTTCGACTAGTTCCCTGAATCCTGCCCATTGAAGCCGACTTAAAACTGGAGCGACAGGACTAGTGGCACCACATGATATCTCCTCTGAAATATAAATTGTTGAACCTTTTTACTTCTTATCTTTTCATTAAAAAAAAAGGTCATTTCAGAACAAACACACTTTCTTTTTGTTACTTTTATTACGTTTAATTGACTAAATCCGAGATCGGTCTCATGAGGCAGAGACAGAGGAAGTGTTCTCCCCTCAGTCCGGCTCAATATCAAATATTGAATATCCAATATATCTGTGCGCTCGCAACGGTGGAATCAATTTTGAGTTTCAGCCTTAAATGATGTTGATACATATTTGAGTTTAAGGTGGAATATCCCTGAAACGCACACAGAACTCGCCCTAAAGCCCCACATTAAACAGTGTTTTTTCTTCCCCCCCTACGTACTTAATTCCAGCCGCCTCCTAAAGTGGTGTAAGAAGAGAGGAAGTGGAGGCGCACCTCGCCGGGCGCCGCTGCAGTCCATCGACTGTTTTCTTTAGAGGGAAAGGTCAGAGGATACAGCACGTGGTGAAGGCGATCGTTAATAAGCCTGCTGTCCTGTCACGACTGGGTGTACCAGACGTGTTCTCCGGGAACCCAAATGTGTCAGGGCGTCTACATATCATTATAATGGTGGACAATCCTAAATCAAGACTGAACGTCTGCGCCTTGAACATTTTTCTGCCGATGAGGCTAAATGCCAAACACACTCCTTTCCTTCAAGATTCTGCCCGATTCAAATGTCATGGCAAAGTTAACAAGATAAAAGCCTCACAAAGTTTCTTCCGAAATGCTCCTTTTTAACATTGGATTCATAAGGACCAGCTTTGCACGTCCAAAAAATGTTCCCTTAAATAGTTCATGTCTTTCTATTAGGATTAAAACTCAAAATAATTGGAATTATTGGGTAATAATGGCTACATGTTGAGGCAAATCAGGGAAATACTCTCTCTTACATTGAAAACTTGATAAATATTTGCAAGATATTTAAGTCATTCCTTAAAAAATCGCTGACTGGAATGATGTCTCGGGGATTAACCCTTGTGTTATCTCAGGGTCAAGGTGACCCGAAGGCCCAAAAACAAATGTGTTTGAAGTATCCCTTGTGATATTTCTGATTCGAGGTGAAAGACCTTCCTGGCTTCGAGAAATACATATGCATTGGAGGAGGTTGTTCATATAAGTAAGTAAGTAAGTAAGTAAATTATATTTGTAGAGCGCTTTTCCAGACCAGGGTCACAAAGCACTTAAACAATCAAAACAAAACTCAATAAAAGATAGTCTTAAAAGAAATAACACAGAGAACAACAGAGGAGTCTCAGAAACCTGCACAAATAAAAATGTCTTAAGATGTTTCTTGAAGGAGTCAGTAGATCCATCCTCAAACACCTTTTTTTCGGACCTCTAGGTCACATAGACCCTGAGATAACACTATGGTTAAGAACCAAAATCCATACATTTTTCATTCTTATGCAAACAATATTCCTAGGTCAACTGAGAAAAAACTGTCTTCTAAGGATTAGTACCGATACTTGGTACCAAAATGCAACTGGTTTCTGAATTAAACATTTCTAACAAGACCAAAAAAGCAACACAAAATATTGATCAAAAAGCAACATAGATTTCAAAGCCTTAATCTCAATACCTTATTCCTTAAAAAAGGTTGTCCAAGACAAAAAATGTAAGATGGATTTTTAGTTATGATAGTAATTCGCAACACACAAAGTAAATCATCTAGCAGGGGCACCCAGGCAAACCGCTTCACGCCTGAAAATAAATGCCTTCTGTCGTGATGCATTTCTCGGCCATAGCATATTTATATTCGAATATCACTTAAAATGCTGTTGACAAATTTTGCATTTATGATTCAAACACCGTTTTAATCTTGATTTAAAGGGAAAATAATATCAAACTATAACTCTCCTGACTCACATGTTTCAAATGTTGAATCTTCCTCTCCAAGATGCAGACCCTCATCATGACCATGTTTTCAACTTATTACTTTATTTTAGATTTAGCTTTACTTTATTAGTCCCAGAAGGGGACATTTTTGTTTACAGCAGCTTCAGGTGAAAATAAAAAAGTACAATAAGCAGGAGCACATACACACACAAAACAAAGTATAAAATACTTAAAAAAGAATATAATATTATAACTTTTTTCACGTTCTTTTTTAACTCTTTATATTTTATTTGTATTGATTTAAAGTAAACTAAAGGTAAAAATTGAAAAAAAAAAATTGGTTGAAGATGGTTTAGCATCACCAATACTTTGAAAACGCTGATGCTAACTGTCAACATAAATGTCGTGATACTGATTTGATTTGAAACAAGAGGAAATTAAGTTGCGGACAGAAAGATAACTGGTACAAAGTCAGGATGTCGTTTGAGTATGGAATGTTGATGGGCTGAATGCAAACTGCAGTGAGTGCTTGGAAGATAGGGGGTTAATGGGGGACACCCTGGCCTATTTGTGGCTGAGGCCCCTTTATAGAAACTCAGTTTTATTTAACTTGAGCCAGGAGAATATCTGTAACAATACTTCCAAAGTTTTTATCGAGTTTAGTTTTTCATGAAATATACTATATATATTATAATGTTCTCCCTCGTCTGAAATCTGGGCAAATGAAAGGTTACAAGAGCCTGTTATGATGTAATAATGGATTCACTCTTCATCCAGCCAGCTGTAATCAAGTCCCGCTTTGTTTATACAACAAGTCCCTTGGCGGTGGAGACTTTTTGGATTGATGATGTGCGGTGAGAAACTTTGATGTTTGATACAATCACAGCAGAGTGGGCGTGGTGATGGCGAACAAGATTTAATCTCCAGAAAAACAAAGTGTTTTCAGTTGGCGGGGCTTAAGATCATTTTCTAATTTCAATATTTCAATGAAAAGAGAGTTTTGTACAAACACACACTGATGATACAATCGAAGTCTAAGGTCAATTTAAGACACACTTAAATCAACACATTAGTTGCCCGTTAAGCACAAACAGCATTTTAAAAACGACTTTCTTTCTATAATTTAAACCCGACAAAATGTGTCAAAAAACAATGAAATAAACAAATTATTACATACATTTTTAATAGAATGAAACAAAATATAATTTTCGACTTCCTTCCAGTTCAGTTGCAACCAAATGATAAAACTGTTTACATAAAATTGTCGTGTTTGTTTGAGCAGAATCCGAGCTGTTGACAAAACATGGCTTTTAGTCTCACAGCATGTCAGTTTTTCTCCTCAATATCACCGACGAGACGAGTCCAGCGGAGCAACGAGGAAAATGTAGCATTTATCTAACAACATCAAGTGTCGCTCCTCATGAGAGCCACTGTGACCGCTGAACCATCAGATGTCGCTCTGTAATGTGGATGTTTTTTTTCTTCTTCCTCTTCTGGAGACATCTAATGAACCAAAGGGGATGAAAGCTTCTCTCGGACCAAACCAGTCCGACTGAAATAATTCATTCAGACAAGCGGTTCAAAGTGATTCACAGATTCTGGCAAACAGAAAAACAGAAAAAAAAAATCTAATTTGATATAAAGTCTTCTTCCTCGTGGAGCTTGTTAGTGGCGTCTTATGAAATGTGTTGTTGTGGAGAATATCAGAAAGTTTAAGAAGCATCTCTGAGCTGATCAAGAGTCGTCTCCGTCGACGGGGGAACAGGATGAAATTATCCTTCGCGCCGTCTCCGTGATGGACTGAGACAGATGGAGGGCACCTTCAGTCAAACATTCATCACCCCACGCGCCGCTTCCAAATGCTGCTTCATGCCAACTGCTATAAGACTCTGTAACACTGTGTCTTCACGGGTCCTGAGAACATGACGCCTTGTTAGCGTCTCACTGCTTGTTTACACTAACTAGTCTCAGGAACTCAAACTTACACTTGGAACATGTATATTTATAAAACATAGCTGTGTAACTTTGACTCCCACCGTAACAACTTGAGAAAACGCTTTTAATTTATTTTTTTATTCAAGAAAAGACAATTACAAGGTATATTTTTGGTAGATTAATGATCTTATCGATAGATTTAAAAAGTTCTCCATCTACTGTTTTTTCTTCTTGAAAGTGTCAAGTTGACAATGATAGAAAATAATGCAACCAAACGCAAATACCGTCTCCGACCTGCTAAAAAACAGACTGATTTTTTTTTCTTGTGAAGGAAATTGTCAAAATAATCAAATTAACTGTTCAAAATGGAACCAAAATTGGCGTGAGGTATGAGAAAAGGTCAAAATACCATGTAGCATGTTTTAGTAGTGGTGGTCTAATGAACTTTTCTGATGGCGCATCACATCATTTTTAAACTGATGGCGCCACCTACTGACCTCTAAACAACACTGTTTCATGAAGCTTCATTGGCACATCACTAGTTTTTAAATTATATATTTTATATTTCTGTGGAATTATTTCTGGTCTGTAACTTATACAATCATATAAATAAATACAATTAACACATGCAAATAATACGAAAACACATGAAAACATACATTCTTTCAAAATGTATTCTTCAATTAAATATATATAGAAAAGAAACTGTTCGAATGAGTAGTGATAGGTTGATGAGGCCTCATGACGCAGCTGATGAGGTATCATGATACAGTTTGAAAGACCACTAGATGGCACTCTCACTATACATAATGCTAGCTTTCATTGGATTAGTAGATCAGAGCCAAATCATTTAAACTAAAGAGTGCCAACGACTGGCATGTTAAAATCAAGACACTGTATCATGATACAGCTGGTACTGTATCATAAGGCCTCGTCAATCTATAACTACTTTGTAACACAACACGTTCAAAAGGTTTTTTTTGTCTCTATATAATAAAGTTTTACATTAGAAATCAAATATAATTTGCTTGATTTTATGTCTTCTCTAGTGGTAGTGAGTAGTAGTGATCAGTGATGTGCTGATGAAGCTTCATGAAACAGTGTCATGTTGTTTAGTGGTCAGTAGGTGGCGCCATCAGTTTAATAATGATGTTTTATTAGAACAGTTGTTTAAAACAAAGGAAAATAATGAAGATACGCCATCTGGTGGACTCTGACCATCACTAGTAGTAGAACCTTCTCGTCTGAAACGAGATTGTTTTTGGTCCAATCTGAAACCGAATAAACTAGTTATTCAACCAGAGCACAGGAAGTTAAACTGTGGTCGCAGACGATGCCACATTCCATCCCAGCACCCGCCCACCTTCCCTCCTGTTCGTTTTGAGTCAACTGCACCTTAATGCTAATGGACCTCCTGTCCAGTAGAGGAGAAAAGGTGGGAAGCCAAATTGGATCGAAAACAATTCATTCCACTCCTACAAAAACAAATCAATAATTCACCAAAAAAAAAAGGCTGAAAAGAAGGGTTGTCATCACATATCTGTTTATTCATGCGCCTGTGTTTCACCAAGGGTTAATAGGGACGCCTACTTTTTGTACCTAACATCCCTCAAGATGCCGCCCGGGAAGCACTTCACGCCATCTAAAGGTTTGTTTGTATGGTTTTTCTGCTTCTTTGCATTCTCATTTAAATGTAATGTATTCATTGACTGAACAATATTGTATAGTTTATACTCTCCGAGCACATCATGTGCACTCCTGTGTTCCTAAACACACAAATGCTTCTCCTGCATGCATTTAAATGAAACCCACTGTGTGTTCGGTCGGAGCTTCAGACGGAGAAAACTCTCAAGCAGCTTGATCATTTGAACCTCTTTTATTCAGCCTGGATACATCACAGTGAGCACGTTTAATACGGACTACAGCAGGCAATCCTTTATTAGTCTCACAGGTGAGACACCCGTCAATACGGCAGCACGGCGTGAAGAAATAAAAAGAGCAACGCAAGAAACAAATAATAGAATTGTAAATGAGGACGAAGTGCTTCTTACCTCAAAGCTAACGTTTAAAAGCTTTTCCTGATCAAACAATACTGGTGTTCTTGTCCTTCACCTTTTCTTTTTTCTTTTATTTCATCATGAAAATATGATCTTAGATAATGAGAATGTTCATTTAAGTTTCTCAGTATAAGAAATATTTTTCTTTTTTTCATAACTTTGCTTATGTCAAGTTTATAACGCAAATAATATTGGTTTAGTAGTTGAATCCAGAGGAATCAATAAAGTTCATCCATCCATACAATCTATCTATTCACCTATTATTTCCTTTGATCCATCCATCCATCCATGAGTAGTCAAGATTAGTGATGGTCGGATGAAGCTTTGTGAAACAGTGTCATATTGTTTAGAGGTCAGTAGGTGGCGCCATCAGTTTAAAAATGATGTGATGTTTGATTAGAACAGTTTTAAAAAAAATAAAAAAATAAAAAGGAAAACCAAATAAACTAGTTATTCCACCAGAGTCCCTAATGGGATTTGAAACCTTTTTTATATTGTAATTGTTCATGACTCTTTGATTCATTAGGCTTTTTAAAAAATGTATATATATCTGGGGTAACCCAAAAAGACAAAAGACTGAGAAAGATATTTTGAATAAAAAAATGCAAAGGACATGTTTTCTAGTTTCAACCCTCCCGTCACCCTTCAATTTCCTTGTACCGGGTCAAAATGGACCACGTCAAGGAGCGTCGTTCCATTGACCCAGAGACAACACAAGGGATACCACAAACACGTTTCTTTTTCGGGTCACCTTGACCCTGAGATAGAACAATGGTTTTCAATGTCATTGTCCCTTTAACATGCTTGCTTGGACTTAAAAGGGTGCGAGCAAAATATTTCGGCCGATCACAACAGATTCCGAAACATGATCCGATAGCTGCTCAGGGCTAAAAGACATCCAAAAACGTTTAGGACTCGCACATTTTAAAAAGACATTTACTTTCTTAATATTTAAGAAACAGAGCTCTAGTTAGATTGAAAACCTTCCTTAGAATTATATGAAGAAAATGAGCTTATTTATGTCATTGTAGCAGTGATTTTAGGGAGTACTTAGCGCATGACTGTTTCTGGTATTTTTGGCCTTTGCGAACAAATAAGGCCAAAAACTAATTTAGTGCCTTTATAAATCTACCTCCTGGAATCCTTTGCTTGGTTATTTTTGTCTGATCACTGTTCTGAATTTGTAAAATCAAACATTTCAAACTAGCCTTGCCATCTACTGAATACTTTAAAATTAGGTCAGTGTTTCTTGAAACTTCAGTTGCCCATCATTAACCAATGGGGAAATCATAGTAGAAGGATTGGCCAAAAAGATGAGGGGATCACGGAGTCACAGGAATGGCTTTCTCTGAGGAAGTCACAGTTCTTCAATATCTAGATCATCAGTTCATCAAGCCACGCCGAAGCATCGTCCAAGTTATCAGTCGTCAGACTCATTTTATACATGTTTACATTTGGGGAGTTTCTTATGAGAAGTTACATGATTTTCTTGGAAATCAAGGTCTTTTTCAATTCAAGTCAGAGAAGTAGATGTTTGGAATCTTCGTGTCCCAGACTTAGAAGATGGTACACCTATACTTTGAAATATAGCTACAGGTATTAAATGTAACCTCCAATCATTTTATGCCCAGAGCACCACTAGCTTGGAAAATGATGACAGTTTTTCATGAAGCTTCATTAGCCCATAACTAGATTTTCTGCATGGTTGCAACTACAACATGGCACGGTAATGATTAAGGTCAGTGATTTGTATTTAATATGTCGTTTCTCTCTCTTATTTTCTATCTACAAATAAGGTTAAAAGACAGAGTGAGACAACTGCTGTCGTTGCCTGTGGCTGCTTTACCCTCCGCCATTGCAGGTTTTTTGTGAGACCAATGATTCTTTGGCCCTATTAAAACCAAATACATTCCCATTTAACAACTCAAATAAAACTTGGGGGCAGTTTTCATCCTGTTTATCTACTTCAACAACTTTTATGTAAATAATAAATACTCTGACTGATGCAACGTTGTCTGCTGTAACTGTTCTGAATCCAACAAAACAAACACACAGATTCACTCCAAAGAGTATAAAGACTCGTTGACTCCATCTTGTACTGGAAAAAAATATGATATTATAAGATTTATATTATGATTAATCATCAATATTGGGTTTCACAGACAATGTGGGTTGAATAGCAGTAAAAATGTGTCGCAAAAAAAGGCTTTTAAGAAGCGGTCAGGCTAAGAAGTAGCACCAAGATATAGGTGTTTCCCAGAGTTTTCCTTAACTGCCTTCTCAGGAGAACCTTAATATCGAGACAAAGAAGTGTTTTAAGAAGCTCTTATTGGACTTTGGCAACATCTTTATGAGATTCGTATCTGTTTCCTTGATATCTGGGAAATGTCACAGGGTTGTGAATGTTCTGTTGTTGTTGTTGTGGTTGGTTGCTAATGGCCATCGTTGATCTGTGTATCTTCCAGTCACAATAACATATATATTAATTTATTGCAGTGTTTAAATGCAAAAAAAAGTCGAGTTGAAGATTGTTTTACAGATTAATTTGACTCACAAAGATGATTAAATATTCAACGGTTTATTCATAGTAGTACCATTAGGTCATACCGTGTATGCAGATGTCTGTGAAAAACTGGCAAAAAACTGAGCATTATTTTATTGTTTTGAAAAGAGGAGAATATCATTTTCTCTGACCTCGATCACTGAGGAATATCTTTCCGTATTCTGCGCAACATTGAACATTAAATAAAATAAAAAAAATAAAAAAATCTTGAACATAAATAAAACTATTTAGATTAAGAGATGTAGTGTGTTTTTTTGAGTTCAGTTCAGAACTCTTACTGTTAATAATGGGTCAGCTTGATCTTACATTTCCTTCTTAGTGAAACTAAGCTAAGCTAATAGTGACTTTAGGAAAATACCTTATTAACCTTTATTTGTGTTAAATATTTATATTAAATTATATTATATCCCTTTTATATTTATTATTATTATTCAGTGTCCTTGTTGTACCTTGTTGTTCACCTTTACCCAGAGCGTCTTAACAAATCTGGCCAATATATTTCTAAAAAATCATTATATTTTCAGTTGAAGTACAAAATGTTTTTTTTTTCTTTTTAGAATCGACACAGAAATGGTGAGCGTTGCCTTAATTTCAGCTGAATTATTTGTTATGCTTACATGGTTGTTGTTTGCTACTTCTCAGCAGTGGATTTACTCCAAATAGCCACGCTAGTTTTCCTGTTGTTACGTGACCGGAGATAATTTGACATCCCCAGATCCCCTTTCGAGCTTTCTTATGCAGCAGGTTTGGCACTTTTAAATAGCCATCGATCAGAAAATCAGTGCCCGAAAAGCCAGTTGTCAGACCCTGGGGTAGGTACTGCCAATACCGCCTGAAATGAAGTGTGTATGACTGACCCCTGCAGCGCCATTGAAGATTAAGTATTGGTTCATGACTGGATTTTTTTTGTCGGTGTTAAAAGCAACTTTCTCTTAATTCTCCCTACTTTCTCCACAATCCTTTTTTATGCCTCGGTTCCAGTCTGGATACATGAAAGCACAGCAGCTAGCCGGTGGCAGCCACGCTGCAGGACTCGCTTGTTTGTCATGGATGCCTCTCAATGAGGGCAGCCTGGTGGTGATGGTAGAAGAAACAGTGTTACTAAGGGCAACACGGCTCTTCCTCCGTCTTGGAGTCGGCGGCCACAGCCGCCCTGTGTGTCCATCACGAGAACCTTAAAGTGTAATTACGGATTTCCCAGGCAACAGGAGTGGATACATCTGAGTTAACTCCTATCACATTAATAATACAAACGCTCGCTAAGAGGCTAACCATTCTTCACAAAAAAGAACTCGCCATTCCTGTCACGGGCGTCATGTTGTTCCCTGCAGAATAATAAGAACGATGTATATGAATAATTCAGCATCGTTGGAATTTCATATCAAGTCCAAAAATGGCAACTGGAATTGTTCTCCTTGCTTTTTTTTCGACTGAACATATAGACCGGCTTGTGTTGACGACAGAGATTTGTCATTTAAAGATTGACATTCATTATGACTACTTTAATCACGAACAAAGCTGAGTGATCAGAGAGAAAGTTTCGAGGTCACAGGGAAGAACCATAAAATATGTGTAGATGGTGTTTGCAGGATTTTTATGAAATATAAGTAACTTAAATATTTATAAAGACAAACCAAGGAAACTATTTTAAGGTCAGGGTCACATCGGACAAGAGGGGAAACATGACGAAAAATAAGTAAAACTGACCTGGAGCTAAACTTAAATCTGTGGTCTGCACTATTTTTCTTTGTTTTGAACAACTGTTCTAATGAAACGTCACATTATTTTTAAACTGATTGACCTCTAAACAACATCACACTACTTCATGAAGCTTCATCAGACTTGATAATGTTACTTAGAAGAAAAGACACAAAAAACACAGCTTTCAGACATTAGCCTGTGACTCTAGGCACGTAAAAATGTTAATTTCACTTAAGTTTACACTTTAATACATAAGTATAAGTAAGTAAACACATACTCTATGTAAAATTGTTGCAGACAAAAATAGCCAGTGCACCTACTTTTTGCCGAAATATTTTATTGTTGCTCTTTTTATAGAAAAGGCTGGTTTGTAGAATTAAATTGATAGTCCACCCAAACTTCAAACTTCACTCATTTTCTACTCTCCCTCATGTCAACTAAAGGTTAAGATTATTTTCTTTTTAGAGTTACAGACAAAAATGTAGGTCTATTCATTGTGGCGACTGTAACTCATTCATCTTAATCACATATCTCAAGCACTTTTTCTTCGTGTAGTATGTTGGCCATTAAGCTTCTGCTGTAAAAGGATACCAAAAACCACATTTGACTTAAAGGTCAACTAATGTAAAAACCCTACTTTCCTGTGTTTCAAATGTTGAATCTTTCTCTCCAAGATGCAGTAAGTCTCTTATCATGACCATGTTTTGAACTTATTCATTTATAAAGTTCTCCACCGTCTGGAATCTGGGCGAACAAGAGGATACAAGAGCGGAGTCCATTATGACGTAATAATGGCTTCACTACTCCTCCAGTCAGCTGTAATCACGCCCCACTTTGTTTATACAACGAGTCCCTTGGAGGTGAATTGATGACGCTCAGTGACAAACTTCGATATTTGACCAATCACATCAGAGTTGTTGTGGTTTTGGGTGGATGGATGGATGGATGGATGGATGGATGGCTGGATGGATGGATGGATGGATGGATGGATGGATGGATGGATGGATGGATGGATGGATGGATGGATGGATGGATGGATGGATGGATGGATGGATGGATGGATGGATGGATGGATGGATGGATGGATGGATGGATGGATGGATGGATGGATGGATGGATGGATGGATAAACTATATTAATCCCTCTGGAGATCTCCTTCTGGAAATGGGGTTTTCAGTTCACAGCAGACGATAGATTCATAAAAAGAAGAACAACGTTCAATAAAAGAACAAAGTACAAGGGATGACAAACCCTAGTAGAAAGAAGGAAATAACACACATTTACTGCAATTTCTTCACTTTATTACTGATTTAAATTTGTATTTTTCCATTTTATTTTGCTTTTCTTTTGGGATCCAAAATCAAAAATATTCTCCCCAGTCGTCCGTGTGAGGTATTATGATGGTTATCTGTGTGGTTTTCATATTTTCTGTGATCTCAACGTGTCCTCAGATAATTTCAACACCTGTGTGAGGGTCCAAGTGAACCGCCAGTCTCGAAAAAAAACAATTACACAAGCAGCTGGGTGTTTATCCTCAGTAGGTTTGGCAGTTGCTTACCGACAAGCGTTCTGCATTACCAAGACAGTTTAATTACACCGACATTTATTTAGTGGTGATATCGCTTAATGGAACTTTAATTACACTTCTCCTGCACCAGTCATTGTTAATGTGCACCAGATTAGTCGCACCTTACTGTGTGGAGGTTGGCGGCGTTTGCTTCGGCGCCTGTCACTCTTCCCCTGCTTTCTTTCACCGACTTGAAAACACCACCTTCAACTGCCTCCCGTGATCCCTCCTTCCATTTCACTCACATTTTTTTCACAATCCCTCCTATTTTCTTTGAGCCCCTGAGAGATGAAGAGCTCATTTTCATGTCTCGGCTTCTCTCACTCGTTTTGTGCTACTAAGAAGTAGTGAGCGTGTCTATTTGACTACATACCTCTGCCCTCCTGCTTCCCCGTACATCTGCCTTGAGACAAGCAGTAACACTGTAAGGAACTGATCAAACAAAGTACTAATGCCCCCCTAATGGATTCCTGCTTTCTCCATCTGCCTGCTGAATAGCAATGCGATCTGTCCTATACGTATCCTGGCAGGAGCTTCTACAGTGCGTGTGGGTGAGATGGTGTTGTGGTTGAAAGCCTCAGTATCTTCTAACAACTGTCTCCCTGAGGCTCACTAGTCCATTTTTTTCGACTCGTATTCCGGGTACAGTACGCTGACATGTCAATGGGGTGAAGCCTGTACTAGCAGGTGAAAGGAAGGACTTAAGGATTATATAAAAAAACATGTAAAACAGTTTGAAAATGTTTGTGACCGCTTTCTGATTCATTACTTTTTGCACGTTTTTCACACTATTTTCCAGACTATAAGCTGCATTTAAAAGGATTTTATTTTAGCAGCAGGTTTAAAATATTAACAGATTCATTTGTCCAAAAATTCCAAGTATGACTTCCGTAAACAACAGCAGTACGGCTACTGTCATCAGAAGCGTTGTGTAATAATGAGTGTTCTTTAAGTAATATTTCACCTAAAATTCAAACTATTTCCTCACCCTCATGTTGACTAATGGTTGGTTATTTTCAGAGTAATCACTTCCTTTTTAGAGTTATAGGCAGCAGTTATTATTGAAGTTGAACCAAGAGGTTGTCGACTGGAATAAGTGAAGCCCAGAACCAGTTCAACGAGATGTTGGATTTTATAAACTGTGGGACGAAACCCAGAAGGTAATTCACAAATCAATCCACACGAAAAACATCAAATTCATATCATCGTTCACAGTTGTTTTATACAAGACACAGTGAGGTCCGCCCTCCGGACCTCCTCGGTATGACTCATTTCTGGACACTTCGCCGATACTTACGAAAAGATGATTTCCCAATCTCTCAATGTGTGTGTTTGTAGCTTCTCCAGTTGGTCCCGACTCTCCAGCTGGACTAGAATCTAGGATGTCAGAGATCCTGGACCAATAACCCTTTACACCACCACCTTATAGGAATATAAATCAAATAATAGTATTTAAATATCATGTTTCAAACAAGGAGTGTCACAAGGTAAGGTGCTTTACATTAAAAACAATGGCAATTAAAAATGGCACTGTCAATTAAAAACTGTAAAAAATATATTAAACAAGATACATTATATTCAATCAAAGAATAAATAAAATAAAGAATGCAGAAAGTAAATACCCATTGATGAATCCAGCTAATTGTTAAAAGCCAGTCTATACAAGTGTGTTTTTAAAAGAGATTAAAAATGAGGCAGATGCTCAGGAAGTCTTAACTCCTCAGGCAGGCTGTCAGCTCTAGTAGAAGAACTCACATTTCCCGATCCTTAGAATTTGCATTGGCTGCTGGTTTCTTTCAGGATCAACTTTAAAATTCTGGTTCTTACTTTCAGATCTATTCATGGTCAGACCTTCCATCAGTGATCTGATCCAGACTTACACCCCAGCTCGGGCTCTGAGGTCTGTGGATCAGAATCTACTGATGGTTCCTGAACACACTTCCGGACCAGAGGAGAGAAATCCTTCCAGACCTTTGCTCCTAAGCTTTGTAAGGATTTTCCACTCCCTCTGCGTTTGATGGATCTACTGACTCCTTCAAGAAACATCTTAAGACATTTTTATTTGTGCTTTTTCTTAATTTTATTGTTGCTGCTGTGTTTGTCACTTTATATGTCTTGGCCTTTTACAAATAAAAATGACTTACTAACCTGCCTGATGTAAAAGGTTGGGTCCCCTTTAGATTTTTTTTCTTTACTTTGGAACGTATAGGGGGTTAGCATGTCATGCAACAGGACGCGGGTCAAGACTTTGATAAGGCCAAAGTTTTCATATTGTTTATCTTTATGGTGTGTTTTGAATCATCGTCCGTCTGGAGAAACCGAGTTTGTTTCAGACTGAGGTTGGATGACGTTTGGTTCTATTATGACAGCAGGTCCTGAACCAGACCTAAAACAGCCCTAGACCATCAAACTACCAGAGACACATTTTACTGACACTGTTCTTTTTCTGAACTGTGGCCAGATGTCATGGGACACACATCTTCCAAGTAGTTAAACAACCACCTTGAGTATTGAGTATGAGGGTCTTCAAAAAGTTTTCTAGAAAAATTACTCGAGCCTTCATTTTCTATTTGATCAGTAGTGGAGTCATCGTGGAACTGTTTGATGAAGGTGGTTTTTGTCCAGTGTGTTTCTTGCGGTGGATTCATGAACGCTGACCTAAACTGCAGTTCTTTTGACGTTGTAATGTGGTCTTTTGTGACATCGTGGAGGAGTCATTGCTGCACTCTTGGTGTACTTTTGGTTTGGCCCGGCCACTTCTAGAAGGTTCACCACTGCTTCATGTTTTCACCACTAGTAGATAATGGGTTTTACTGTGGTTTACTGGAGTCACAAAGCTTTAAAAAAAAAAAATGCTTAATATGATGAATTGTTATTTCTTTCTTTCTCATTTGTTCCTCAGTTACTTGCATTATGTTTAGCTTTCGAGGACCTTCTGGTCGACTTTACTTAGTTGGTAACGGGCGTGGCAGTTTAGGTCTGGGTGTCTCAAGAGAAATTGAAATCAGGTGTGATCAACCACAGTTTAATTATTAGTAATAGGGGCAGTGTGACAGTAGAATGGTTAACAGTTCTGTTTTTATTTTGCTCTTATCGTTATTTTTCGTCCCCCCCAAAAAAACAAAAACATTCCAGATCAGGAGAAAGAAGAGACATTTAAACCATAATCAAAGTGGAGCTTGAAAGTTTTCCTACAAGTCAATCTCTTTCATTAGTTCCTTTGTAATCAAGACCAATTACCGTAAATTCCGGACTACAAGCCCCTACTTTTTTCCTACACTTTAAACACTGCGGTTTATACTACGGTGCGGCTTATTCATTTTTTTTTCGTGGCGGGAAAAACATTTTGCTCAGCAACAGTAGACCAATAGAATGAATGAGTAACTTTGTGTCAGCAGCTCCCTCCCGACTACGAGGAGAAACTTACTTCATTCCGCACATTCACTCAAACAAAGATAGCGGAGAATTCCATCGGGCCAGACGAAATCATAAATATGGATGAAGTGCCTCTGACGTTTTGTAACGGACCTTCTCACATAACTCCTCGAGAGATCGTCACACACACATTCTTCATGGGGCGGAGCTCTGGTGCGGACTTGGTGACACTTCAGAGTGACAGCATTAATTATAACAACACTGACCACACATGAAGCCGTTATAGAAGTTAATCAAAATATATTTACTTAATAACATTTAACAAAAAGCGCTCCTTAAAGGAGGATCAATCAAACATGAACAAAACAACGAACACCCACGACACCCCACAGTCAAATCCCCGCGATCAGTGTCCAATGTTCAAGTCCATTATTGTCCAGAAAAAAGGCTGCGTTAAGTGAATCCTAGGTGAGGCGCAGAGACGCAGGACGGCCCGCCGTGAAGTCGCGTTTATCCGCGCAATCACTGCGTTACGATCAGGTGGAAAAAAGCAAACTTCTCATCCGTGTTGCCGGCGTGATGAAGAAATAATTCCCCGGTTGAAGGACACGGACAGTTTGTCCTCCTGCCTCGTGCTTTTGTCGCTGGTTCCTCGGACTGTAAATATCTGAACAATGCTTAAGAAGAATAACACAGTGCTTTATTTATTTAAGTGTAAGAAATGGACGTGAATTACCGGTAGTTCATTTTTTTGGCTGTTTAAACCTGCGGCTTAAAATCCGGTGCGGCTTGTATAATTACAAAATTAAAATTGATTTTCTTTCTAAAATCTGAGCATGCGGCTTTTAATCGGGTGCGCTCTGTAGTCCGGAATTTACGGTAGACATTGCAATTAAGAAACTGGACAAGAAGAGAATTAAAAAAGGGCGAGAGGAAATATCCCAACGACAAATAATAGATTCAGTTATTCAATTAAGTATATTTTCCTTCTTTACTTAGATCCTTTCTTAAGCCTATCAAAAGGGTTTTGTCAACCATTTTTCTGAAGTAAAAATAATATTGTTATTAAAGCATTGGGTGAAGGGTTACTTTTCACAATATTTCTATGGTTTAATAAATATTTAATATCACCCTGGTTGGTTTTTATACATAAACATGGATTTTGGTGAATTTTAAAACATGTTTTTCTCAGCCCAAGGCCTAAGAGAAAAATGGACGTGGTTATTTTAAGCACCATCTTTCTATAGTGAACACAAGTAACCGTAACCGTATGAACACCTATTCCCTTCCACAAAAGCCCCTTTAACTTTCAAATCAGGAGAGAGAAAATTATTTTAAATTATAATCAAAGTGGAGCTAGAAAGTTTTACTACGATTAAAACCTATTTCGTTGTAATCAAGACCAATTAGACTTTGCAATTAACAAAATAGATGAGAACAGATTTAGAAAAATTCACAAAAAGATACTTTACCTAATCAAAAGGCTTTGGTCAAACTATTACTATATGAGGGTAAAAATAATATGTTTTATTAAAGTTTGGGTGAAGTGATTTTTTAATTTTAACCTACTTTTCAGAATCATTTTATGGTTCAATTAATATTTAATATTGTTTTAGAATATGTTTATTTCAACCCATGGGCGTGGTTAGTACATAGCACCATCTATTTGACTTCTCTAGTAAATACAAGGGAAAATACATGGAAAGTAATTTGTCTTTTAATATGAGTTCAGGAAGATGAAACTAATGTGATAATGATCAGAGAGACTCAGCTGAACTGCTACAAACCCTACTTAGATGAGAATGTTGATGAGAATTTGACTGACTCTGACACAGAAATGTCTGACTACGTATAAATAATAAATGATGGTTGGAAATCTGAAGTACAAGTGTAGGATCAAGGAAAGTACTTTCCATTTAAGAAGATGAAGCACTGGTTGACGGTATGTTCTTCTTCATTCTTACTAATTTATTAGATCGTCAACCATGTCAATTGATAATAGTTTCCTCCAAAGAGAAAGTACATTAGGGAGGGAATGTTTATACTTTTCTCCATTGCTTTGTCTCAAATCACTACTACTACTATCATACTTCTCTTAGTGCACTGCAGGTTAGTATGCATCAGGATAGTGTACGTACTAACTAGTACGCAAATTCTCGACAGATAGTATGTCTGAAATCAAACACCACCGCTACGCACTAACAGGAAATGACGCGACAGCTTCTTCTTCTGCTACTATTTAACGATGATTTCAACCAGCTGTAGGAACACTAGCGACACCGGCTGGCAACATGTTTGCTTTGGATCAAGATATATGAGAAACTAAATATTCGCGAGATATTTACACCTGTATCAGCACCGAAGACTTGTCATCCTCATACTGCTGGCTGAAAATGCACCTGTTAGTATATGTATATGTATATACAGTGTATATATACAGTTTATATATATATGATGTAACTTCGGTTTACAATAGCAATGTCACTAAGATGGAGCCCTTTAGGGTAGAAAGTGTTCATCGATCCAAATTTAGTTTTGTTGGCGTTTTAGGTTCCGTATTTTCCGCACTATAAGGCGCACTTAAAAGCCTTTACATTTCTCAAAAAACGAGAATAATAATTATAATCCTTATAATCCGGAGCGCCTTATACATGAATATTACCTGGTGGTGTGTGAGTTGAAACGGCCTGGGCGTCAAGACGTCATTGCATCGTTACGGGGTAGGATTAATGACGCATGTCACATAATGGGGGGCGTCTACAGAGTAACATTACTGCCACCGGTTTGAGCGAGTGTGTCTTGGTTGTTGTACACTCAATATCACTCTGCCGCGCTCAACCAGTCATACACGTGTGTTCAACATGTCATACACGTGCTCTAGCTGTCATACAGGTGCTCAACTTCACTGATGCGTGATCAACATTTGTCTGCTCACAACACCAGTCGCTGCTGCTTGAAGCCTTTTAAACATCATTTGAACATTGTTACCATGGGAGTGAACGGAGTTGTCAACACTTAATAAATTTTGACTTTATCTGACTGTTTTGTTGACATTCCCTTTAGCACAGCTTTATCTAGTGGATGCATAACGCAACCCCAGTCAAACGTTAGACTGTATCTTTTATTCTATACGCCTTATAATCCAATTGATTGATCCATTCATTGAAGGTCCGGTGCGCCTAATAGTGTGGAAAATACGGTACGCAATGTAGTGTGCATGGAGCACTACATTTCGCATACTAAGAATTAAGACGCAGTTATGCACAAACAATACTAGCTTTAAGTACGAAAGTATGCGATTTTAGACACAGTTTATGAATTTCTGCCCCAGCTATGCAAAATGTACCTTATTTTATTCTCAAGTCTAGTGCCTGGTTCTGGAATTGATATCAGCTTTGAAAGGTGGCCGACATCTTGGTCAAACCGCCGGTGTAGTTCAGGGCCTGTACAGATAGAAACGGCTCAGGTGTGTCGAGCTCATCGAGACCAAAAATAAACAAGATTCCACATTTTCTTTTATGTGTCAAAACATAACAAAGTTATCTCAAGACAACCCGTAGCTTAACGGAGGATAGATATTCAGGAAGAGCTCTGTGTGATCAGAGCTTTGCCAGGATTGTGATGTGATTAAACATGATTTATATTGTTGCATTCTATGTGTGCGCACATACATCGAGCTAGCATGACTCCAGCTTGACTTCAGCTCCCCCACATCTTACCATATGAATTCATAATTTACTATTTCTGAGATTTTATATTTAGCGGTGGAGGCTCTTACTGGACTCACTTCCAATAATTACTATTAAATCAGATCATTCTTGAAGAACTGGGAACATTCTTGGGAGCATTGGGTCAGTTTTTTCCACGAAAAAAAAAATATATAAAAAAGGATTTCGATTCAGATTCTGATGGTGCTATCGACCAACAATTAAAATAATCCTGTATGATCAAAGTTTGTCGTAAATTCCTTCTCCATAAAAGTAATAGTTCAGCCAAAATTTTAACTAATTTTCTACTGACATACGGGTTGACTAAGGGCTGGGATTATTTTCAGAGAAATCTGTTCCTTTACAGAGTTATAGACAAACATGTTGGTTCATTTTAATGTAGAAACTAGAGCTCAGTTGTCCACATTGTCGTTAAAAAAGACACACCACAAAAAACCCAATTATCTCAATACTGCTTGTCTGTAATCTAAAGAAAAAAAAGTGTATAATTTGAGTTTATTGTTGCGGATGCTCCCAGTCTACAATTTAAGATCAGGACCTACTATCCTAAAAGCTTAAAATATACACTTATTAAAGCTTTTGGACGGTTTTTGGGTGTTTTAAGAACCACTGAGCTCCAGTCGCTACATTAAGTGAATTAGGATGATGTTATGTTATTCTATGTTTATCTTTGACATATGTTCTCTATATTTGCACTTTGTTCTTGTTCTTGTTTTTTTTATGAAACTATCATCTTCTGAATATTGTTTGACCAAACCCAGTTTGTGAACTGGAAATCAAATTTCCCCAAGGAGATCTCCAGATAAAGTTTATCTATGTCTGTCCATCCGTCCATCCGTCCGTCTATCTTATATTTTATAATATTTTCTTTGTGTTATTTATTTTGACATTTTTTTCATATTTGCAGTTTGTTACCCCTTGCATTTGTTCATTTTCTTCACACATTTTTGCCTATAACTCTAAAAAGGAACAGATTACTCTGAAAATAATCCCAACCCTTAGTCGACATGAGGGTGAGTAGAAAATGAGTGAAATTTAATTTGTCACTTTAAGTGGATTCTCATTTAGTCCACCAGAATATTAAACATCTCCTGAAATCTAAAAGTTATTCCAAAGTGTTGCTTGACCTTTTCTGGTACGGACAAGGACTTGTTCAGTTATGGTCTGTCAACATGATCAATGAAGAACCGGCGTCCCTCAAAAACAAGCCCGTCGACTCATTTTTCAGCTACTTAAAGTTCCTCTGGAATGGCCGGTTTTGAAGCAAGTCACTGACCTGTACATGTCCCTGACGTAAATCTTCACGTGACGTGTGTTTTGATTGAAAATGAAAGACATGAAGTGCACTTCAGAGTCTAATATTAAAAGCCATTATGGGGAGACTGAGGCATGTACCGTATGATTCACGTCTACACGAGTTCTACGCTGACTTTGGCCTTGATACCTAAAAAAAGGTTGTTTATTTTCCATTTTTTATTAGAAATGGGACAAAGCCCCTGAAAGCATGGATGTTCCCTGCATCCTATCCAGGTATCCAATTGAGGATTTGACCTCATTAACCTGGACTTTTATCCTAAAGCTACTTTTGCAAACTCTGACAGCGCTGTCTTGCTGTGCTCTTGCTCTGTCCCTCCAGCTGGTGCTTTGTTCGCAGCGGGGCGTCCTCTCGGCTCGCCACGGCCCGGGTCTCAGGCCCGATAATGCATGCGTGTACATTATCTTCCTAAAGGACACCCTCCGGCGCTCGTCATTGAGAATCACCGATGGCTTGACTTCAAGGTTCCTGTCGGTCACTGCGGGGTTGATGCGAAGTGATGGGGGTTTGAGCGTGGGAACGAAAGAAGGAGAAAGTGAAGACACCAGGAGGTTTTGATTTTCATTTTCAAAGGGTTCATGTCAAATACAACAAGCAAACAATCTATATCTATGAAGGGCACTTGACTCAGCTGGTTCTGTCACATGTGCTACAGGGTCCTACAGAGATTTATTGGACTCAAAATGACCGTCATGAACTGATCTGAGTCTTGACCAAGATGTTTGTTTGTTTTTGTCCTTACTCATCTGCAAAGGACAAAAAGGCAAGGATCTCACGATACGATATATTACGAAGTATTGCGATATTATAGGAACAACCAGTTTTGGAACCAACACTTTTTCTGGCTTTTACATCAAAAAAAAAGAAGCAAATACTTTCTCTAATCAAATGTAAAATTTGTTTGTTGGAAACTGCTTCTCAAAATATTAACAAAAAATTTGAATTTATATTAACATTGAAGTCTCGAACAACCTGGAGCAACATTCAATATCCAGTATCTGTCAGTGTTGCATTCTTTAAACATTAAAAAAATTGTTTTAAAGGCTCCTGGAACCTCATGTATCCTTTCTTTTCCACTCATTGCTGCCATTTCGCCGGTTTTGTTGAGACTTTGGCACAGGAGGTAAAGACGAATGTCGCCAACTAGTGGCCGGAGGCTTAATTGCAGCACACAAATGAATAAACTCTGTGAATATTTGAGTGTTTAATGTAAAATAAAACATAGAAAGATTGTCTTTTATACATAAACTATTTAAATATAAACCTTAAAATAACTATGAATAAAATGAAATGTTATTTCAAATGTAAAAAATAATACTAAGAATACTCACCTATGGAAGCAAAATTAGTACTTTTTTCATACAATCTTGCATTCAGGACAAAGCCCCTGAAGTGACATGGATTCTTTTTTTTTAATACTCATATCTTGAGATATTGTATCTCATTAAATTCACATCAAGCTTCATTTTGGCGCAGTAGTTCAAGATACTACGAAGCAAAAGAGAATATTCTCCAGTAATGATGACGAAGTAGCTCTATTAAGTGACTCGGTATTAATCTAAATAAACGTAGTAAATGTTCATAACTGCAGTCCCATTTATCAACATTCAAATCAAGTTAATCTTGATTGACTTGCAATTAACAGGCGTTGGTTACGGGTGGATGAATGAAAAATGTTAGTTCCACAGCTTGATCCTGTGAGTGTCAATCTAGTTCTATAATTATTTCAACTAGATCTTCTTTAGCTTCTGGTCTTTCAACCGATCACTTGGTCGTCAATGAATTAAATAAAAATAAGTAAATAAACATGTGTAAACACTCAATGAACAGACAGAGTGATAATATTTGTTCCTTCTCTGCTTTTATTATCGACGAACAAACTCAAACAATGAACGTTGCCATCTAGTGGTAAAACTTCAGAACTACAGTTATAAACCTCAAAAATAAACGTTTATTCTCGTTAAAATAAAGTCACTACTTCGGCATCACCACTGGAGAATATTTCTGGTTCTTCTTAGCTTAAGAACTTTGAGCGTCAAAATAACACTAGACGTGAATTTCACAAGATAATCGTATCACGAGATACAAGTATCTCGAGATTTTAAAAATATTCATCCATGTCACCGTATTTAGGTCTTTTTTTTTCTTTTTTAAGAAAAAGCAAACCAAATTCACTCAAAACTTATCTTCACAAAGTACATAGCGAAAACCATGAAGCTCAACTTTTGCGGAGATAATTCCTCTGCAGTTCCAAATCAATATTCATCCGACAAAGTGGAGGCTGTTGTTGTTGTGCGAGGAGAGAAAGTGATCAGTGAATGTGAAACACTGGAGTTGTCAGCGTTGTCACTTTGCCTCTTTGACCATCTGGAGCTCACTCAAGGCATGGAAATGAATCCCGTTTGATGCGATCCAGTCTGATTTCCAGTCTGATTGATCAGCTGGTTTGGAGCCGACCCCCACGGGGAATCTCCTTCTCCCGACTATGGTGTAGCAGGTTATGCTTACTGCACTCTAATTAACTGGAATGGATTCTGTTTTCATCACTCCGTTCGCTCTGTTGAGGAAAGTATTTTTTTTTTTTTAGTTGTTTTCAACGAGAAAACTTTGCGGGATAAACAGATGTTGTTGAAGTCTGGAGTTTGGTTTCATGGTTCTGCTTTGATGAACGCAACAGCATTTCTCACACGCTTCCGAAATCAAAGCTTGTCTCACTAATATTGTTCCATTCTTTCTTTTTTTTGTCACTTTTGGCAGCGGCTTATCATTTAGTGATGGAGCCGACACTCTGATGGCTTTAAGTTGCAGAACCGAAGATGAAGAATTAGGGAGTTTTTTGCGCACCAGAGATGAACTTGAGCGACACATTTGGACCGTGGAGCCCTAAAACCACACGAGTGGATTTTTATTATTACTATTATACCATCATTGTTTGCTTTGTATAGTCCATGCAGTCATAAAAAAACATATTTCTTTAAGTATGTTGTTGTTATATATTTCTTTATTTATTACTAAATATATAATTCAACATACTTCTATTCTATCATTATCCCTTGTGTTATCTCAGGGTCTAGGTGAACCAAAGGCCAAGGGAAACAAATGTGAAAGACCTACACCACTGCATATGTATTAATGAAAGCCATGGAGGGCGTTCACCTTGACCCAGAGACAACACAAGGGATACCACAAACACATTTGTTTCCCTGGGCCTTTGGGTCAACTTGACCCTGAGATAATCATGCCAAAGTTAAAATCATGCCCAAGTTTGCAGTGGACAAATATGGGTTTAATGTGATTTTACAAAGTATTATAAAGTTTGTATTATTAAAAAAAACTAACATTTTTGGCACTCAAAAAGCTTTTGGCTGGGGGGATGATGTGAAGGGGCCCTAAGCGGTAGTCACATTTTTAACCCTTGTGCGGTGTCTGGGTGAAGTTGACCCGGTGTCCCAATAACAAATGTGTTTGTGGTATCCCTTGTGTTGTCTATGGGTCAAGGTCAACGATTTCCCTGGCTTCTATAAATACATATGCAGTCTATAAACTTTCACTGTTATGCTGATGACACCCAACTCTACTTGTCCATGAAGCCAGATGAAAGAAATCAGCTAACACAACTACAGTCCTGTATTACAGATATCAAGTCCTGGATGACCAAAAACTTCCTCCTACTGAACTCGGAAAAGACTGAGGTTTTACTAGTTGGTCCGCAACATCTCAGAAAATCATTAACCAATGATCTAGCTTTACATAATGGACTTGCTCCTGCTACTAGCACCACTGTAAAGAATCTGGGTGTATGCTTTGACGAGGACTTATCATTTAACTCACACATAAAACAAATCTCATGGACTGCTTACTTCCACCTTCGTAAAATTAAAAAAATCAGGCACTTCCTTCCTTTAGATGGTGCTGAGAAGCTCATCCATGCTTTTGTAACTTCCAGGCTGGACTATTGTAACTCTCTCTTCAGCTCATTCAGAACTCTGCAGCTCGTGTCCTGACTAAGACTAAGAGGCGCGAACACATTTCCCCTGTGCTGTCTTCCCTACATTGGCTTCCTGTAGAATTTAGAATACAATTTAAAATCCTTCTCTTAACCTATAAAGCCTTATATGGTCTACACCAACATACGTTAAAGATTGAATCCAAACTTACCAACCCTCTAGGACCTTACGATCCTTAAACTCTGACCTATTAGTTATACCACAAATCTCTAAATGTAGATTTGGAGGCAGGGCCTTCAGTTTTCAAGCCCCTCTGCTGTGGAACCAACTACCGGCTTCAGTCCGGAGGGCAGACACCCTCTCTATGTTTATAAACAATCTTAAAACCTTACTTTTCGATAAAGCCTATAACTAACTTAACTGTTTATCTTTAGCTGCTATAACTAACTTAACTGTTTATCTTAGCTGCTATAGGCTGAGAATGAAGTTTTAGACACCGAGCTCTGTATATCCTTCTTTTCTGCATTACAGTTTAAACCCACACCTTTTTATTTCTCTCCCGGAGCCCCAGGGCTCCACCTCCAGAGCTGCTGCTTATCCAGGATCTTCACCACGTCATCAGATCCCGAGTTCTCTCCAGCACCTCCATGGACTCTCCTACACTCTCCTCTTTTTTTCTCTCACTATAATTTCCCTTACTCCTCTCCTTATCCATCTGTCTACCTCCCATCCTTCCTCCCAGCCGGTCAAAGCGGCAGGCTGTCAACAATGAGTTAGGTTCTGCTCGAGGTTTCTGCCTTCTAAAAGGAAGTTTTTCCTCGCCATAGCTCACTGTACAGTGTTTCGCTTCTTGCTCTTTGTTGAATTGCTGGGATCTATTTTTCCTTAATCAACTATAGTGTTATTTCAACTGTATAGTGTCTTGAGATAACTTTGTTATGATAAGACACTTTAAATAAAATTGAATTGAATTGAATTGAATTGGTGGAGGTTGTTCACCTTGACCCGGGATATGACACAAGGCATACCATAAACACATTTGTTTTCGGGCCCACAGGGTCACGTTGACCCTGAGATAACACAAAGGTGAAATGTCTTGAAAAGCTCTGGTGGGATTTGACAATATTTTGGGTTAAACAGAAGAACTTCTCGCTTTAAAAAAATCAATGTAACACGAAGCCCAGACAGATCCATCGACATGTTCACCTCTTGTGGTAAAATCTCATAAAAAATAAACATTAAGTTTGTCTTGTAAGGATCAAAAAAGGTATATTAAAATAACTTTTCTTATGGTCAACATCACAACTGACATCAAGGTAAGAACCTTCCCCAGAAATGATTCCAGCTGATGTCATGGGACGGAAAATTAAAAAGCCTCTCCCAACAACAAGAAAGAAATCACAATTGAATGGTATTATTGGTGTGTAAAGGAGAAGGCCAAGGTTTTGACCGGAGTGATTCACCGCTAATAGAGGTTTACAATCACACAAAAAAGGTCAGTCCATTGTGTCGGGAGAAGCAGCCGCTCTTTGAAAGGGGCAATTACAGCATGCACGTCTGCCAGGGTCCCGACTTATTCCTCCGCCGAGAAGGCTCGGAACACACAGGCCATTTCAGCCTTTTTGTTCTTTTCCCCGCCGCGGATCTGCCTCCACATGCACTTCTTTAGTGAGTTGCTATTATGACAGCCGCAGCTTCCAGTACAACAACAAAAAAAAACACACAACTCAATTACCGTAATGGTGAAAGATAATCTGATAAACAAGCCGATGAACGGCGAGTCGCGAGGGCTGGAAACTATTTCACTGGCAGCGACGGAGACGAGTGATTAAGTTCCCTGAGGAGCCAAAGCCAGACTCTGGGTTTGTTGAAATAATGGATGATTAAATATGCTTTATTTAAAAAAGTCAGGATGAGAAAGAAGGATAATAAAAAAATGAAGAGTCAGATTTAATATTTAAAAATAGATTCAAAGTTGAGTGGAAGTCCACCATGGCTGAACTCTCTTCTTCACTACTTTAGATGATGGACCTCAAATACGTCTGCCTCACATTACTTCATATATATATTATTTTATTTTATTGATATATATATTCCTTATCAGTTAAATTAACAAGAGGACATGAAGGTTATTATTGATATTACAATTTTTAATCACTAAGTGGAATATTTTTAAAAAGATTAAATAATTGTTTTTTTAATCTTAAATATTGTTGTTAATGGACATTTTTCATGAAGAAAGTGTTAAGAAAAAATAGAATTAAATATTTAAATAATAAACACAACCATAAATAAATATATAAAAAGTTAGACATAGACCAAGCGGAACATTTTACAAATGTTGCTACAAACAGCTTTTAAAAAAAAACATAATAATGATGAATTTAATAATTAAAAAATATATATTATTTGTAAGCACTAATGATTACTCAAGGTTGTCCAGGTAGTTTGGAATACGAAGTTTTAATTATTAGTTTGATGTCCAACAAAATGTTGATGATTTATATTATCCTCTCGTTCACATATTTGAAGGTTATAAATACAATTTTAGTTAAATATTGGAATATTATTTAAAAGAGAAAATTGGAATTAAATCCCAAATAATGTTTTTTCCTAAAGATCTTTCATATAATTATTGCTAAAAAATATATATATTTGAATTAAATATGTGCCATTTTTCTATGATTAAAAAAAAAAAAAAATAATAATATTAGGTAATATTAGGAAACAAATAAATGAAGTTTTAGATTGGAGCTAAAAAATGTTGATTCCAAATCATGAATATTTCCTTTGTATTATCCTAACAATATAAAATAATATTTACAGTATAATAATAATATGATAATAAAATAATATATCTTTATTCATAACAGAGTATTTTTAGAAATACACACATGTATAACTTTTAGCTTTTAACTGTAATGTATATATATATATATATATATATATATATATATATATATATATATATATATATATATATATATATATATATATATATATATATACATATTTAAATACTTTACTCCATGTATTAACATTTTTCTGCCTCTTATTCACACATATCCACCTCAATATAAATAACCAGAGGATGTGAAGGTTATTATTGATAATACAATTTGAATCAAACATTGCAATAATATTCAACCAATTAAATTGTGTTAAATCTAAAACAATTTTGTGCTTAAAAACGAAACAAATGCTCAATAAATTATCATTTTTCATATTGGAATAAATCCATCCATCCATCCATCCATCCATCCATCCATCCATCCATCCATCCATCCATCCATCCATCCATCCATCCATCCATCCATCCATCCATCCATCCATCCATCCATCCATCCATCCATCCATCCATCCATCCATCCATCCAATAATAATTTATTGTCATAGTAGTTTGGAAGTAGAACTCCTTATTATTAATTCAATGTCCACCAAAACACTGCCAGTAAATCAAATCACAGATCTTTCCAATATTGTTTTTACATTATACTGTGTGCACGAGTGTTTGAGATTTGAATTAGAATTTATGCGGAGCATGTAGAGGCAGAGAAGCTCTGGGCGAGAGAGGCGAGCGGGCGAAGGGGTGACTAATGAGAACTTGTTTAACTACCGCTGCCTTCTACTCGGGCTCCGGTGCTTAATCGTGAGCGCGCATCTCGTCCGTCGTTTAGCCACGAGACCCCGTTTTCACACTGAAGGGGGCGCCGGCCTCGGAGAAAGGATTGCGAGGGATCTAGAAATGGGTAGTTGTCCTTGATGCCGCATAGTCCGGGATTATTGATCCAAGGAGGAGCACTCAATCATGACTGTGTGCCTTCTGCAGAGCCAGCAATTCCCTCGCTGCAAAAACACAAGCAGCGGTCCCAGGGAGCAACCTATTTTGTGTTCATGGGGTTGTCATGCATTTTTCATTCTGTTACGCTGGTATGTGCAACTAAAGAGAAATGAACGACACACCCGTTGGAAAAATATGCTGAAGCTCTAAGAGCTTTTTCAGAGAACCGGGGTCAACAACGTTAATGTTATGATGTAAATACAACCAGCACTGCTATGAGTAACACACATTAATAACACGACAACTGATGCAAATACTTCTATAACAATGAACTGTACTAATAACTCCTTCAGTTACAGTTTCAGTTTCAGTTTATTTTAAAGGACAATGTGCAGTTATATTAAAAAGATGGCCGCACCAGATTTAGCAAAATGCTAATTTCCTTCTGTAGTCCTCAACAAAGACAGTTTACATAATACATCAACATACAAATAAAGCAAATACACAATCATATTTTGATGCTAACATTGTTTTTTATTTTTTAGCAATTCAATGTATCTTAAAATATTCATGATATTACTGAAGATTAGGACAAAAAAGAGAAGTCGATGACTTCACATGTCAATTTTCCAAATTGTAAAAGCTAAAATAAAATAAAAATGGATGTAAAAATAAAACAACTACCTCAAGTATGAAAGAAGCAATTGCTATTTGTGTAAGCGACACATTCTGCTAAAGTTGTATATGATTTATTGTAATACATTCATTACAGTGTACAATAAGTATTATAAATGTGTACATACAGTGGTTTTTCCATTATCTCAGGAGTTACTAAAAAAAACAACCCTCCATCATGGTAGTAGGGACCATTTAATTTTTTATAGATATAAAAAATGTATTCTAACTTCACATTCATTATTGCAACCCTTTTAAGTGACCAATAGCTCCCATAATGCTTTGCCGCCCAGCCAACCGATCACAGCTGTCTATCATGTTTTACAGAGCAGCATAGGAATATAATTTAAATATTGTACTGTTTCAACCAATCACTTGTCACTAAATATAGCAGTGTGTAGAAAGGCATCATGGGAGTTTTGTCGGTACCATATGTAATGTGTGTGCAGTAATTAGTGTTAAGTTCTGTGGTTGTGTTAGTGTATTTGTTGTTAAAATTTAATTTTGTAACAGAGGGATCTACACCATCACATTTTTTAATCTACCTTTCTTCAGACTCTCCCCTAAAGTAACATCATTTTTTTATCATGACTGTTGAGCTAACATTATTATGTTGAGCCTAAACGACAAATATGATCGTCTCAAGTAATTTTCCTCAGTTTATTACATCAGACGTGTTAATAGGTAAAAGAAAAGGGTTTTAATTTGAAAACATTTTCATCAGTTCATTTTTTTAAAAAGCCTCTAAACTATGAAAAACAAGAGTGAAACATTCTATTTAGATGAATCTTGTTGTAGAGAAAACTGCACACGGTTCTCGCTGATTCAGCTCAAAGGGAAGATGTATTTTTCCCACGATTTAGTTTAGTTTTTTCTGCTTGCCACGCTCTTTTGTTCTTGCCGGTTTGCCACACCTGGAAGGCCAGCCTTGACAAAATAAATGCCAACATTAAATCGGTCTGTGGTGCAAAAAAAGACACAGGAGATTGTTTTTCTTCTATATTCTATACACACACAAATATGTGGACAAAACTGAAACTCTGGTTATTGCTCCTGATGACAAGGTTCCAGGGTTGAGTCAGTACTTGGGTGACTTAGGTCAGTCTGTCAAACTGAGCCTGAGAAACCTGGGTGTTGTATTTGATAAAGACATGTCTCTAGTTCAACACTGAAGAAAACTGACCAGAAACTGTTTTCTTCAACTGAAAAAAATCTCTAAATTTAGGAAAATGATGTCACAACATGATATGGAGCTTGTAATCCATGCGTTTGTGTCTTCTCGCCTGGACTATTGGAACATTTTATTTTGGTGTCTAAACAAGAAGGATCTGTCTCGCCTGCAGTTGATACACAACTCTGCAGCGAGAATTCTGACCCGCTCTAGTAGAAGAACTCACATTTCTCTGATCCTTAAAACTCTTCACTGGCTGCCAGTTACTTTCAGGATTTACACTTATATATACACATACAAATAAAAAGGGAATTTAGAAGTGAAGATCCTGCTGACTGAAAAACTCTAAAAACACATAAAATATCTGTAATTGGTGATAATAGTGTTTGAGTGATTCATTATGATTTTAAGCATCTCATTTCCAACACAAGGGTTTAATACTGGCGGATATTAGACATGAAATCTTTTTTCGATCATCATCACATTTAGGATCATCATTTGCAGTTGAACTAATTTAAAAGTTAGAGTGATAGTGCTCCTTTTCAAATAAAGTGATAAAGAAAGAAAATGCTCTTGAACAATGCCGATGAGAGAATTCAGCTGAACAGGATCCTCTGTGGCTGGTGGTGGAACGCAGGTGTCATTAAATTTGGCTTGAAGTTTTATTGCACTTCAAAAAGCAATGAATTCTAAAACGAAAAAAAAAAAGTTTTTTGCTGTTTGAAAAGAAGTAATCTCACCTCACAGTATCCAGACTCGAGTCACGGGGGCAGTAGCCTCAACGCCCAGGCTTCCCTTTCCCCGGCCACCCTTCCCGGGGGGGTACCCCGAGGCACTCCATGGCCATCAGAGGATGTAGTATCTCCAGTGTGTACCCGGTCTTCCCCCTGATTTCCTCCCGCTGGCGCATAATCTGGAAGCATCCAGATCAAGTACTCAATTTTCCAACTCATTTCCTATCCTACAACATTATCTTGTTTGCAATGTTGAGTTTGTTTCAGACCAAGGGTGTGTCCCAAATCGCACACTTCTGCATTTATACTTAATATTTTGAGTGCACAAGTGCGTTCCGATAGTTAGTTAGTGTGCACTCAATTGGCCAAAAAATTGAGTGTGGATCGATGGACACTTTCGACCCTTAACGTCCGCCATCTTTGTGACGTAGATGACACTAAACTGAAGCTACGTCACTGACGACAGAGCAGATACCAACGTAAATGTCTCGAGAAAACATAAGTTTTACCACAAAACGACAAAACAACAATATTAATACAATGAATCACAACTTAAAAACTTGTTTCAATTGGCAAAAAGTGCTGTTAAATGTCGGTGATAGTGTTCCAACGGCTGGTTGCAATCAGTGTTAGAAAGTAGTAGAAGAAGAAGCTGTCGAGTAGTTTCTGGTAGGTACGTAGCGACATTGTTTGATTTGAGACAGTACTACCCTATTGTTATAAGCGCAAGTAAGCGTACTGTAAAGCAGTGCACTTAAGGAGGTGCGTGATTTGAGAAACAAATATGAGAAACAAAATATTCACAAGATATTTTGCCGGTATCAGTATCAGACGTGTCATCCTCCTACTGCTGGCTGAAAATGCACATGTAAGTAGATACATATATACTACAATATATATATATATATGACATAATTTCCGTTTACAATGCAGACATCACTAAGATGGCGGCTGTTTAGGGTAGAAAGTGTCCACAGATCCATACTCAGTTTTGTAGGCGTTTTAGTGACAATTTAGTGTTTGCATGGCGCTCTACATTTCGCATACTAATAATTGAGATGCACTTATGCACACAAAACACCAAGTTTAAGTACGCAAGTATGCGATTTGAGACAAAGCTATGGAGCTCTACTCCAAGACTCAATAACTCCTTAGAGCTGAGACAACTTTTACCTATAACCTGTGTTTTTCAAAGGAAAGTTTTCTAATGTGGCTGGGAAGTACAAAGCAAATGTACAAAATCTGATTATCAGACATGACTTCAAGTAAATGTAAATGCTAAAGAAATATGTTTATTAGTGTCAGGTACACTGGTTCAAAAATGACGAGCTGCATCAGAGTCTACCACATTCTGAAGACAGGACTGGACATGAAGAGAGAGACATCAAAGTCTTTGATTCTGCAATATTTGTACTTCAGATGTGTTGCCTGCTGAAGCTTGTGGAGAGAAAACCTTTTTTTTTAGGGATTGAACATGTATTTTACTATTTTTTACATTTGTTTTAGAGTTTTTTTAAGGGAAGGAGAAAAGAATAATCACCCAGCACTGTATATGAGGTGGCAACTCTTTGTAAGCTGAATTTTGGTCTGTATTTTATGTGTTTCAAAGGTACGTGCAAACATTGTGTATGTAGAATTGTGTACAAATCTAGGCCGTTAGTTATGAGCCATGTCTTGATTTATTAATTTGCCGTTTTCGTGTTTAATTTCTGAGATTTTCATGACTACAAAATCACTAGACCAGTACCAGGTGTTGCAAACATTGTTTTGCTTTTGTCGACGCACAAACCTTGAGGTAAACAGACTTACGGTCATATGAAAAAAGTATGTCTTTCTGTCAGTTCTTTGGATCGGACCTCCCTATGGATGGTTCTCGCTATGAATTCTGCAGTCAAGAGCACAGAAAAATAAATATTAGCCCAACAATGTTCGATTCTTGTGTACCTGATCTGAAACACCAGTCTGACATTATAGCCATTATTAGTGTGCAATTATAATTGATTGAGATATGTATATTGTAGCGGGTATGGGGGTGTTATGTGTATGATCCAGTTATTAAACTGTGAAATATACTCACGCCTCGTCTTTCCTCATCCTGCCACAATATATCCTGATTTTAAAAATGTAAAGTTAATATGTATGTTTTGGATTAGGGATGATTAGAAATGTATGTTGTTTAACTAGAATTAAATCACTTCATTTTCAAATTAATAAATAAAAACAATATTGTATATGAATTCCTACATATTTTGAATGCAAACTAAACTTTGAAATTGGCAGAGAAAAATGTGGAATCTATTTATACTAATAATATATTTCATTAGAAACATTTAATATTTGTTAATATTGGAAATCAGTGAAGTATATGCTGTGATTGAGTTGATCCAAACAAGATAAATGACAAAGAAAAAAGGTGTAAATCCGATGTGATGGTATAGTTAGTTGTAATTTGATTGTATATATTGTTTTTTAAGGAATCAGTATTCTTCATGCATTAAGGATGGAGTCAGGTTATAAATGAGAAGGAGAAAGTAGAACACAATGTCCAATATTTTATATAGCATAGAGCTGTTAGTTCGCTGTTATATCTTCCTTGCAGTTTAACAAGTGAATTATCTTATAACCAAACTTACTTGTATGCAGACATCTCCACATTCCCTTTCCACACAAGCAATGATAATAAATACGATCATTGAGTGGTCGTGGTCAATATGTGGTCAAGTAAATCTGAAGAAAGTCCTTTAGCTCAGGACTTTACCATCAAAAGCAATATGGACTATACACTTATTGCCACTAAATCCCTTATGAGGGTTGTGGGGGGGGCTGGAGTCTATCCCAGTTTCTTCGGGCGAGAGGCGAGGGACACCCTGGACAAGATGGCAGTCTGTCTCAGGGCACACAAAGACACACAACCATTCACACAAAAACACTCATACCTACGCACAATTTCCCCAAGTTCCCAATCAATCTCTGTATGTTTTTTGACTGTGGGAGGAAACTGGAGTACCCGGAGTACACCCACGCAACATGGGGAGAACAAGATTTAATTTGAAATACTCAAATGAAAAAAAAAGAAATATTTCTAATACTTACTGTATAATAACCCTACTATATAAAATAATGAATATAATAATAATGATTGTTAGAATCATATTTGTATAAACATTACAATGCATTGTTAAGGTAAAATATCAACCAGTGTTACTAAACAGGAACCTAGAAATACTCTAGTACCACATGGAGAGTTGTTGTTTGTTTTTTTACCCCACAAATGGGTTCAGCTCATGTTCCATGCTGTGTCTTTAACCGGCATCAATCAGGCCTGCTAGGTCTGTGAATTATTAACCAACACTCGATCAAAGTTGTTGGAGGATCCAGGGCGTTTAAAGATTCAAGAAATGACCATGAACTTTCGTCCGGAGCACCCCCTGATGGCAGGAAGAGGACGAGCGGAGTTAATATTATTTGACTGATGAAAGATGCCAGCAAGGACACAAAGACTCATATGCTATCTGTCAAATTTAGTGCCACGGAGGCTTTTTTTCTTTTTTTTTTTTATAGGCTTCTGTCGTTTTTAATAAGCTGAGCTGGTGTAGCCGTGATTATTCAGGCTAACAGAAGAAGGCTGTAAAAAGGAAATGGGGAGATGGTCCTTCAACACCTCCGGTTCTGTTATTAATATTACATTTTTTTTTTGAGTCTGATTAGAGATCTGCCAGGTCCGAGTGTCATCGTCAGAGGAAGCCGTGTCACGGAAAAATTGTGTCTTCCATAAGTGCAAACTTGTTGAGGTAATTTCCATCGTTAATATACTTTACAGAGACCGTTATTCTCCGTTTGACGTTCACTTGCTTACACTTGCTCTTCCAGTGGAACATATGGAGCCGCTTTTTCATCAGCCCTGAATTGATTAACATGATGGACGGGCATGAGTTGAATCTTGATCACTCGAGTGCTCGAGATTCAGAGGTGCATCCTTCCGTCGCCGCCACGGTTCAATTGAAAGATCTGTGTAAGATAATGAGTACGCTATTAGAAAGATTGTGTCTTCACAACAAGCAGATTGTTTATCAGAAAACATGTCCGGCATTGAATTCGGTTGGCATAAACACTGATTGAATCCTTTTGGTGGTTCGATTAATCACGTCAAAGAGGAGGACAGAGCTCTGGCCGAGTCCATAATAGATCATTTCTTTAAGCAATATAGTGTGTATGAAGTATGTTCATGTCAAAATGTGACGTGAATCAACTCAACTCATTACCTTAAAGCGATAGTTCACCTAAAAATTACACTTATTTTCCTCTCACCCTCATATCGAGGGGCTGGGATTATTTTCAGAGTAATCTGTTCCTTTTTAGAGTTATAGAAAAAAATGTTTGTTTATATATATTGTTTATATTTTAATGTAGCAACTGGAGCTCAGTTGTCTTCATCATCTTTGTCCGAAAAGACATGTTTGTACATTTGTTTCAGAATTTTTACATTTGTTTCAGAGTTTATAGATTTGTTCCAGAATTGTTACATTTGTTGCAGAGTTTGTACATTTGTTGCAGAGTTTGCACATTTGTTGCAGAGTTTGTACATTTGTTGCACAGTTTGTTCATTTGTTCCAGAGTTTGTACATTTGTTTTTAGAGTTTGTACATTTGTTACAGAGTTTATACAATTGTTGCGGAATTTGTACATTTGTTCCAGAATTTGTACATTTGTTGCAGAGTTTGCACATTTGTTAAATAGTGTGTACATTTGTCCCAGAGTTTGTACATTTGTTGCAGAGTTTGCACATTTGTTGCAGAGTTTGTACATTTGTTGCAGAGTTTGTTCATTTGTTTTTAGAGTTTGTACATTTGTTCCAGAGTTTATACAATTGTTGCAGAATTTGTACATGTGCTCCAGAATTTGTATATTTGTTCCAGAGTTTGTAAGTTTGTTGCAGTTTGTACATTTGTTGCAGAGTTTGTACATTTGTATCAGGAACATTTTAATTTGTGCAAGTATAAAACAAAGAACTCACAATAGTAAAGATACATCCTTATGTTTGTACAATTAAACAAACAGCCATAAACTTAATCAAGCAATGTCAAGAAGATTTTAAGTGGTTATTATAATAATTTACCAAAAGAATCCCTTTGAAGATTAGGTGACAACATAACACCCATTTCAATTCATTTTCTTTTGGTTGAAACTTTATCTTTAATTAATTTCTGCAGCTTTCATTTCTCGGTGGCCTTCGCCTGCTCGACTAAGATGCAACCACTGTGAGGAGATGAATACAGTTTGATGTTTCTAATTTTGTGTAAAACGAAGCTACATTTTGCTGAGTGCCAAAATAGAAACAAAATCCTACGATTGAAAACGCACTGAACTGCACTGATCACTGCACCACAGACCGGACCCGCAGACACAGATATACATCTTATGCCTCCGTGCTCCATGTGGATTCATCTGACTCTAATGGCTTCTGTTGTGACAGCGATGTCACGACGTGTTTGTGTGGGTTGTTTTGGTTGTCAGACTCCCAAATGCAAGCGCTGATCCAAAGTGAGACCCGGTTGTCTCTCAGCTCCAGATGAAGGCACTCGGAATTAACAAAAAAACGATTGACTTGCATACTTCACTCCACAAATGATTGACAACAGCGGAATATTTTTAAATACAACTTCCTTACAGGAAGTAAGATAAGATCATATTTCATAAAAAATAAAAGAGAAATGTGCTATATTTTCATTTAAAGATATTTGAATACGAGTCATGCCTTGTCATCATTTTGTTAATGGTTAATTTATACAGTTTTACTCAAAAATGCATGTTTTTTGCATTCATTTTGTATCCATGCTGAGATGCTAATCCTTTTCTTTTTACCTCGTTCAGCCTTTCGATGTTACCATGAGCCAAACCAAACCAAACTAAATCAAGTTCAAGACTTTTCCGAGATCAAGACATAGACCCAGAAAAAGGCCAATACCAAGACCAGGACCAGGACCAGGACCAGGACCAGGACCAGGACCAGGACCAGGACCAGGATTAAGAATTAGACTGAGACCAAGACAGGGACCATAACCAAGTCGAAGGCCAAGACTGAGCCTGAGACCGAAACTGAGAAAGAGACTATTCTAGATCAACAATGAAAGAGAACAAGACCTAGACCAGAACCAAGACCAAAACCAAATCAGTACCTTTCTAGATTAAGGCCAAAAAAGACCAAGACTGAGACTGAGACTATTCATGATCAAGATCAAGATCAAGATTTTGGGCACATCATTACCAAAAGAATGAGAGCATGACCATGACTATTCATTAACAAGATCAAGACAATGGCTGAGACCAAGAACAAGACCAAGTAAAAACTAAGAATTTTCTCAGATTGAGATCAAGGCAATGACAGAGAACAATACTGAGACTGAGACCAAGACCAACACTGAGACCAAACCCAATCCAGTACCTATCCAGATGAAGGCCAAACCAAGACAAAGACCAAGACAGAGACTGACTCAGACTATTCAAGACCAAGACCAAGACCGAGTATAAACTAAGAATTTTCAATGACGGAATTGACAATGACAGAAAACAATACAGAGACCAAGACTGAGATCAAATGTAGACAGACGAAGTCAGTACCTTTCCAGATTAAGGCCAAAACAAGAGGCCATGAATAAGATGTCTTCAGACTGGTCTGGAGAACTGGTTAAAGTTGTTCTATTGATTATACTGTCCATCAATGCTCTTGGTTCCCAGATATTGACAGAAGGACTCTTCAAACCAGAAATGCAACCTTTGCTCGGCCATGAGGCGACAACAAGACTCCAAATCAATTCATTAGTCGCTGAATCGTTTGCTTCATCCAATTAATTTGATCAAGAAACCTTCCTGTTTTCCTGCTTACTTTAATTTCTACACTCTAATGTGGCCATATGATCTGGATCATAATCAGAAGAAGTTATTAATGGATCCTGCCAAAATTAATTTCCTGAGGTAGTTGGCTCGCGGCCACCTTCGGTATTGGGTAATCAATCCACCTGAGAGTTGGATCTAGTTAATGCGATTCCAGCTGCCACTGCAGGTCTTGATATAGGTCCAGGAAACATTGTGTTTCCCACTCTGGCCAGGGAACAAAGCACAATTCCTGGTTCCTTTGACTCTATAATTATCGCTAATAATATGTTCATGATGCTTATTTATTTTTCGTTTATCTGTTTGGCAAATCAAAAGGACATAATCCAGGACCACCAGCACACCTGCACGTAAGCCCTTGTCCGACCTGAAGGACGAGCGCACTCAATAACTGTCCCTGTCCAGACACGGTAAGCCGGTGCCACAATCCCTTAAACCCCTGAACTCTGACATGCTTCAATGAGGTACATGAAGTGTCCTCCTTTGGGAGATGAAATTGAAAAGTCTTTGCCGCTAAACTCCTGATTAATTGGATTTTTTTTTCTATTCCCACCCTGCCAATCTACCCGGCTGTACTTTATCCTCGAGCAGAGGTAAGTGATAGCATCATACGGGGCCGTTCGACGTGACATCATTCCAGATCTTCAGAGAGAAAAATGATATCATGATAAATGCCACGGATAATGACTCTTCACATTAAGTGACACATCAGCGAGCTGCAAATGTGTTTTCTTTTCCGCAAGAAAGTTCCAGCCCTTTGCATCTGCTCGCTTCATTTCAGCCACCGCTTTATTTATTTATGAACTCGAGATAAATGTGTCAACTCTTTTTCCTCTGTGAGGCCATTATCTGTTATTTCCTTATATCTGTCTTCCATGTCCTACACTACGTTTCTGTATTTACCCTTCAACATTCCTTTATTTTCTTCGGCTTCCAGATATCAAATTTAAAGCCTGGCAGCATTTTTTTCACACGGATTTATAAGAGACTTTTATCATCTGTTTTAGTTGCTTACGTTGTCACATACAAACTCCAACATTAATCAATGTTATGACAGCGTATCTGGCTGCAGAGATGTGTGCTCAATTTTGGCTCCTACTGCTCATCGCTCTCCTTTTTTTTCTTCTTTTATTCTTGTCTGTCTGCCATCAAAGATGATACAATTCACTTGTTTACTTTGACTGCATGCGATTGTAATCCCTCAGGTGAGCTGGGATTTTAGAGGGAAC
Organism: Callionymus lyra; assembly: GCF_982586985.1. Lineage (NCBI taxonomy): Eukaryota > Metazoa > Chordata > Actinopteri > Syngnathiformes > Callionymidae > Callionymus > Callionymus lyra. The sequence goes on from NC_141822.1 coordinate 9,192,651, forward strand.
TTGCTATGAAGTAAAACAGGACAAAGGAAATGAAGTTGCTCTTGGATCTCTGTTTTCTCTTGTTGTGTTTTCATGCCCTTGCTTCTCGCCAAACAAACTTTGGTTTCTTACCAAAGGTGCCTCCAGTGAGTCAATGGAATAAGAGCTGAACCTTGTATCAAAATAAATGGCTTCCAGTAATATGGACTGATGGACATTCTAATGTAGATTTAATAGATATTTGGTGATTCATTTTATTAATTGAAAAGTTAAATTGGGGATTTAACTCTTAAAGGGCAACTTATCCAGACCGACCCTCATGTTGTAAATGTTGAAGTCATTCTCTCCAAGATGCAGTAAGTCCCTGATCATGACCATGTTTTCAACTTATTAATTTATAAAGTTAGTTTGAAATCTGGGGGAACGAGAGGTTACGAGAGCGGAGTATATTATCACGTAATAATAGCTTCACTCCTCCTCCAGCCAGCTGTAATCAGGCCCCACTTTGTTTATACAACAAGTCCCTTGGAGGTGGAGACTTACTGGATTGATGATACGCAGCGACAAACCACCATGCTTGACCAATTATAGCAGAGTGGGTGTGGTTATGGTAAACCAGAAAAACAAAATGTCTTCAGTGGGCGGGGCTTAAGATCATTTTCTACTGTCAATATTTCAATGAAAAGAGAGGACAAACAGAAACATACTGATGATACAATAGAGGTCCAAGATCTATTTAAGAGACACTTAAACTTAAACACATTAGTTTCCCTTTAACCAGTCCGTGGAGTAGTATTGGCCACATACCTGTATTTAATTTAATATTTTTGCACGTTTAATTTCAGATCTGTGCTTTTCCCATTTTCGGTAAACATTGCAAATTTATTTTAACTGTCTTAAATAGATACTTTCACTCTGTCCCAGGAACGATTCTTTATGGGTTTTTTTGCTTTAGAATTAAGATTTATAGCCCAGAAATATAATAGCAATGGAAAAGAACCAAGTGTAATAAAGGAGGAGGAAGAAAATCAGTGGAGCAGTTTCACTGTACGGACCATGTTTCGTTACTTTTGCATGGCTTATTCCTGGACAGATGTATACTTAGTGATGGGCTGGTGAAGCTTCATCAAGCATTGTCTGTCACAAACACACTGCTTACTGGACCCAAACATTTGTAGTGACTGGAGAACAGGGGGATCCGACTAAAACGGGATTGAGTTACACAATTTAATAAATACCATACAAAAAAAATTAAATAGCCAAGAAAAAGAGAACAGGAGACTTCAAATACACACAATTTGAAAAAAACAACAACAACAATTGGAACTCCAACACACAGCAAACAGAAGGTAGAAACAGAAGAAAAAAGAAAACAATCAAACTGAAGTTACAAAATTATAACAAATAAAATAATGTAACTTTTAACAGAAGGGTACAGCAGTAAAAAACAACACAAAAAAAACGATAGAAAAGTAAACTAAAAGTGTGTGGAAAATAGAAACACATTCAAGGAATGAACTCACATTAACATAGGATTATGGATTATGACAACGGACTGGAACCAGCCAGATTAACTAGTGGCAACTGGTTTTGATTACTGTTTTTTTCCAGAAGTGTTTCATTAAACTATCAAGAGCGAGACCGCAAAAGACACCAAAGGAAAAATACAAAATGAAAAAAACACTTAAATGACATTTTCCTCACTCACTAGAAAGCACTCTTTGGTGTACAAACAATCTAGGGAGAATTGGTGAAGTGCAAAAATGAAGTTTAACGACAGAATACGAGTTTGAGCCTTTAAATGGTATTAACATATTTCTAGTGGGTAAATCCAAAATATATAGATATAATAGACCGGATTCCAAGATGCTTTTGATCATGATTGGTAGTAATGTGCCCATGAAGCCTCATGAAGCATTGTCCTCATTTTCAGATAACTTTTTGCCTCAAAACCATTGTCTTTAAACAATTATTTTGATTATTTTCACCCATTATTTTTGAGCCATATGAGTTGCCATATTTTGAGCTTAGAAAACAATGCTTCATGAAGCTTCATCTGTCCATCAATAATGATGAGTCACCAGCCATGTGTTCCTCAGCCTTCGTAAATCAAAAAGTGTGGGATAATGAAAAAATGGGAAAGATTGAACCCAAAAGAAGTTCGACAGCAATTTAACTCTTTTAAAACTGAAATGGAGAAAGACATAATTACGGTACTGCTCGTGGGCAGGGAAAAGTGCACTGCAGTGACACAAACTGTCTAAAGTCCTGAAATCATCTGTAAACTGGGACAATAACAAAAAGATGTAAGAACTTTAATATGATTAGGATAGAAGCAAATCTGTCATAATTTTCCAGCAGCGGATGCCAAAACAAGTCTGGCTCCTCCACCTTCCTTTTGATTGATTGATACACCTGCTCATCCTCTCGACTTACAACCATCCCCTCATTGATTGATTGTCTTTCTTTTATCTTTTTTTTCCGGGTAACCAATCCTCCGACAAAGATCCTTTTGGTGTGCAATATTTTGTTTAAAGTCAATTCAGAGATTCAGTATTATGTAAGACCTGTTTACAGTGTGTTGACCAGGTTTTTGCCTTTAATGCTCTGTAGAAAAATGAATAAATGAACCTGAGATTGTAAGATTCAAGTTTTTCCTCTAGTTAAAGTTTAATTTGGAGAATTGCATGCTTTAATTAGTTAAAAACAAGGACTATTGATCCGTCTAAATTATTAGGAAAATAATCACCTAAAGGTTGGGATTATTTTCAGAGTAACCTGTTCTTTTTAGAGTTATGGACAAACATGTTTGTTCATTTTAAGGTAAGGTAAGGTAAGGTAAAACTTTATTGATCCCTCAGGAGGTCTCCTTCGGGAAATTGTTTTTTTTCCAATTGCCAATACTTACAGCAATTTTGTATAAAAAATAAAAAATAAATCAAAATAAAATAAGAACAAGAGAAATAAAGAGAAAGAACACAATTACACAATCTAAGTCTAAAGATAAAGACAAAGAACATAGATCAAAGAAAAACAACAAATACAAAGGATACAAAGACTAACATAGAACAGAACATCCAGATACTCTCACTCCACTCCTGCCCCCGAACTCAGAATTGTACAATTTAATAGCCCGAGGAATGAATGAATCCTTGAGTCTATTAGTTTTGCACCTGGGTAGGAGCATTCGTGCTTCATTCTGCTTCTCTGCTCACTGATGACAGTGTTCAGAGGATGACTGTCATCATCCATGATGGACAGTAGTTTGTTCAATGATCTCCTCTCAGCAACTGTCACCAGTGAGTCCAGCTTCATTCCAACCACAGAGCCAGCCCTCCTGATCAACCTGTCCAACCTGTTGACCTCCTCTTGGACACATTTCCACCCCAACACACCACAGCATAGAACAGGACACTGGCCACCACAGTCTGGTAGAACATGCAGAGGAGCTTCTTGCAGAAGTTAAATAATCGTAGCCTCCTCAGAAAGTACAGTCTACTCTGAACTTTCTTATATACATGGTCTGTGTTGCAGGACCAGTTTACTGTCCAGCCACATGCCGAGGTACCTATAGTTGTCAACTATCTCTCTTTTAATGTAGCAACTGGAGCTCAGTTGTCTTCACCATCATCTTTCTCCAAAAAGACAAACTTCAAAACACCCAAAAACTTCCATAGTGCTGGTAGCTAATGTCCCTTTCGTATTGAAGTCTTGACATCGGCTGTATATTCTAAGTTTGTTTGTAGCGTGAAGACTTTCCTCATTGGAACACATTGCAAGTGTCAGTGTGCAAGGTTTAGGCTGCTATCCTAGCATCCGCTAAAAACAAGCATAAAATAAAGACTTTTAATTAATTTTGTCAGGAACAATTCCTCTCTTCGAGCTTTTAACTAAAAGAGAGACGTTTTAAAAACAAGCACCATAGGGGTGTTTGGATGTTTTTAGGTGCGTCACTTTTGGACGAAGATGAAGCTGGCTTAGCAGCTGGCATAGCAACGTCCGCCAAAACAGTCTTACTTTTAAAAAAAAATAAAAAACTAAAGAATTCCTCTTGTTAATGCTTCAATACAAGAGGGACGTTACAGACGAGCAGTACGGAGGTATTTAGATGTTTTTTTGGACAAAGATGAAGACGAAAACACTACATTAGCGATGTTGGCATTAACATACATTTTTTCCTTTATTTCTAACAAAGGAACAGATTACTCTGAAAACAATCCCAACCCTAAATCGACATGAGGGTGAGTAGAAAATGAGGGAAGTTTGATTTTGATCGAACCCTTTACTTACAACGGCTCTCAGCAGCATCATTTAATTCGCATATGATTGCAAACAAAGTTTATGTTAAGACATCCCCAAAAAACTGGAAACAGTCCGTGGACTCATTCCGCGGGGAGCCACACTGGATATGATATTTGCCTGCCACTATCTCGCCTTTTATCATTTAATACCTTTTGTGTATGTCTCTGAATAAAGAAAAGGTATCTGGCATCCCTCCACCGCAGAAAAATCCCATTAATTTTTCAGCTCTGTTATCACGGCATAAGTTTTTGAAGCATGAGATCCAGCGCATAATAAGCGTATTTGCATTATCTCTCTATTGTCATGAATGCCAAATTATGTAGGAGAGTAAGTGGAAAATCAACCGGGCAAAGTGAGATCACTCGGTTCTACCCACCTCCATTCAATATATAAATATTTATGCCATATTTTTTAATCAATGGTTTTGTTTGTTTTGGCCTCAGGATGTGAACAAAGTGGTTCAAAAATGTTTAGAAATATAAAGGTATTGTATATTCTCTTGTTTTGATGAAGGGAAAACAAAGCTTTTTACTGCAATTACTGATGTCAAATGTTACATTATAAAGCAGTTGCTCATCAATGCATTGTGAACAATTCTATTAGTGACACAATCCTGCTCATATCAGCGGATTTACTGTATATCTTGTTTAAATGATGTTTGAAATCAAGATATGTTCTTCTACTGATCAGGGTGAGGTGTAGGCTGTTTCCCCATCGCAGTAATAGAGTAAACTGTGTTAACAAGTACTACTTTTTTTAAAATGTATAGTTTGAGGGATCTTGGATGGTTAAAAGTTGTCCAAAAAGCCAAACTTGAAAACAACCAATTACCTTTATACTGCTTGTCTGTAACGAGTATATTTTATCCTTGTATTTAGTAGAGGCCAATATGCAATTAAGTGAAAATGTATCTACATTTTTGCCTATAACTCTAAGAAGGATAAAATGAACTGAAAATATTCCCAGCCCTTAGTGGACAAGAGGGTAAATCGAAAGTGAGTGAAATTTGAATTACTTTTTTTTATACCTTGTTTGTTTCTTATCATTAATTGAAGATATTTTATTCTGGTCATACTAAAATATATTATTTAAAGACTACTTTTATCTTATAAAAAAAAAATCCAATATAAATTTGAAGCTAAACACAATCTCAATTTGTATTCTTTGGCCAAAAAACATTCGCAGATAGCTCTTCTTGAAACCAAAGAAGAAAAATAAACAGTAAATTAAACAATCAATCCAGAGTTGAAGCAATAACAATTTTTCTCCTTTCATCCTTTTGAAAATTGGAATAAAATGAAACAATTATTAAACAAACAAACAGAAAAAAAAGAGTTTGTGGATCCAGTAATTTGTAATAACTTATTAAAAAGACAACATTATCTCATTGCCGGATCAAATATGGAAAAAGTAAATAAAGTTCAGTGTACCTCGAAGTAAAAACTAGTTCACAATAGTGTCCAATGCATTCTGGTTATTATGGAAGTTGTAATACATCACATAGGACTGATTTAATTTTGTTCACCTGAACTTCAAACTGTACTCATTTACTACTAACCCTCATGTCGACCAAAAAGTAAAACTTGAAAACATCCAAATACCTTCATACTGCTTGTCTGTAACGAGTATATTTTATCCTAGTATTTAGTGGAAGCCAATATGCCATTCAGCGAAAATCTATATCTCTTTATTTTTTTGCCTATAACTCTAAGAAGGATAAAATGACTCTGAAAATATTCCCAACCCTTAGTGGACATGAAGGTAAGTAAAAGTGAGTGAAATTTGAATTTCATTTTATTATACCTTGTTTGTCGCTTATCATGATGGAAGATATTTTATTCTGGTCATACTAAAATATGTTATTTAAAGACTACTTTAATCTTAGTAAAAATTATCCTATATAAATTTAAAGCTAAACACAATCTCAATTTGTATTCTTTGGCCAAAAAACATCCGCAGATAGCTCTTCTTGAAACCAAAGAAGAAAAATAAACAGTAAATTAAACAATCAATCCAGAGTTGAAGCAATAACAATTTTTCACCTTTCATCCTTTTGAAAATTGGAATAAAATGAAACAATTATTAAACAAACAAACAGAAAAAAAAGAGTTTGTGAATCCAGTAATTTGTAATAACTCATTAAAAAGACAACATTATCTCATTGCCAGAGCAAATATGGAACATGTAAATAAAGTTCAGTGTACCTCGAAGTAAAAACTAGTTCACGATAGTGTCCAGTGCAATATGGGTATTATGGAAGTTGTAATACATCTCATAGGATTGATTTAATTTTTTCTGATGCAGACTTTATTCTTTTATATGGTGTAATTTATTTATACATTTGCTAAGAAAATGAATACAGAACGCTCTAGTGGCGAACAGGGCGGATTCATCGCATTGAAATTAAAATAACAACTATTAAAAGAAGCCTGCTTTATTACATGGTTGAGCAGCAGTGGTCAGAATCGATCAAAGAAACCCATTTCCTTACGCGACTACATTTACTCTGCGAGACCTTCGATGTGACATCGCGTGGGGCCTCACGCCACGTCTCCAAATATGCCTGACATACTCCAAATGTCAACAAGCAGTACATGGTAATCACCAACCCAGCACACACAAGACCCGGCTTCAAAAGAAGTCAATATCTGTCAGCGGTGAGCTTCAGCGGTCTGGAGTTCTGACTCTGCCCCCTGCCGCAGACCTGTCGGTCTGCCTCAGGCTTTGCATCATTAGTAGAACCCCCCAGCTTTTGCTCAGGTGGCCCCAAACTTAGCGGATTGTTCAAAGCCGGACATGACGGCTGTCTTCCATTGTTAGATTTAAGAAAACACCGCAGAAATACACATTTTATACAAACAAGAAATATATCACTTTTTTTTTTGCTTCAAATAATCTCTACTTTGACTTGCAATGATAATAACAGAATAAAAAACATATTTGTGAGATTTTTAGCAGTATTTGTTGTCCACTTTAGGAAGATAATCTATAAAATAATGATACAGTGCTTATGGTAGGAGATTTAAAAACGATATTGGACTCTGTGGAGTGCTTTGATAAGCATGTTTTAATTCTACATGAACCAATTTATGAAATATTTCCCAGTCTTCTCCCCGACCACACCTGTGATCATTCAGAGGCTGAGTGTGCTTCAACGTTATAATATTCACAACAATTTTATTTGACTTCATGGCAAAGATTAGGTTGCTGTGTGGAAAAGAGAATACTGCTTTCTTTGTCCTTGTATTTTGTATATAAGTAATCAAGTGAGTAAGTAATTATTATTTGTAAAAGCGCCTTAAACAGACCGAAAGCGCTTACAAAAACAATACACAGTTGAAATATATACTTTAAAAGGTCAAGACAACATTTTGACAAAAACAGCAGCAACAACAATGCACGGATAAAAAGGTCTTAAGATGCTTCTTGAAGGAGTCAGTAGATCCATCAAACGCAGAGGGAGAGGAAGATCGTTCAAAAGCTTAGGAGCTGGTCCTGAACCCTGTGAGAGGAACCATCAGTAGATTCTGATCCACAGACCTTAGAGCCCGAGCTGGGATGTAAGGCTGGATCAGATCACTGATGGAAGGTCTGACCATGAATAGATCTGAAAGTAAGAACCAGATTTTTTAAACGGATCCTGAAAGATCCAGCCAATGAAGAGTTTTAAGGATCGGAGAAATGTGAGTTCTCCTACTAGAACGGCTCAGAATTCTCGCTGCAGAGTTTTGTATTAACTGGAGGCGAGTGAGATCCTTCTTGATTAGTCTAAACGAGACACAAACACTTGTAGGTCTTTAAACCTTTGTTAATAAAATGTTTTCTTACATTAACATTATTTAATGCATGGATTATAAGATCCAAATCCTGTTTTGACACCATTTTCCTGAGTTTAGAGATTTGAGATAGAGAAGGAAACAGTTTTTGGTCAGTTTTCTGCAGAGTGTTGCTTGATTAGATAAAAGTGCAAGTTAAGAAATAAATCTATCGTTTGTGTGTGAGTTCAGTGGAAGTGACAGGCAAGAATGAAGTGTCAAATTCAGGTGCTATAAGCACGCCACCAACAGCATTGAGGACTCTAATCATTCACTGTGACAGGTTTCATGTGATCAAAGATGGTGTTGATTAAATCTGCAGTGCCAAGTATAGAAGGTGAGATCAGTGACTTTTTTGAGATTCAGACTCAGAAAGACACAGTCTGTTTTCGGTAAGTTATAGGGTTGCACAGAAATGAAAATGGATGGCCGTTTTTACTGTAGTGTGTCACATTTCATTAACTGTTTATTATTGTATTTCTGGAAATAAAATAAAATAAAATAAACTTAATGCTTGCTTATTTAACTTTACACAGTGAATATTAAAGGTACAGGTCTGTAACTGAATGGCCTGCTGAATAATAAAATCATATTTTAGCTTTAGGCTGAAACCAACAGTTTGTTAGTGCGATATTCATGAACTTTTTCTCATTTTGGGAGAATATGAACTGAATGTAGTGTATTTTTCCTGATGAAACTGTGAACCGTTTCGTTCTGGTGTATTTGAACGTCACACTCTCTCATCTTCGTCTAGTAGGTTGCCAGATTCCTACAGGTCATCACAGACAGAAAACCAGCTAAAACACGCTGTAAACAGGCCCTAATATATCGTGGGAAAAAACACCCAATCTGGCAACACCAACCACCAGTGGCGCACAAGCGCTGACTCATCAAAAACAAAGAGCAGCAACAGGGAGGCTGCCGCAGCATGTCGTCGACAGACCCGACAAAGTATCACGGATTCCTCCTATAATCATTTAAACTAGTTTTTTGACAAGGTTGGCAAGGATGAAAACATCTTACATTTCTATACAGACTTTCCCCGCCGGCGCCGCTGCTGTGGACTGAATAGACAGAAATGCTGCTCGATGTAAAACCTACTTCTTTAAGGTTCAGAATTAGATTTCAGGATCATGAACTTTTCATTTATTTAAGTTTTATATGACCGCTTTAATTTACCAGTCACTGTTTTCATTGTATTTTATTTTTATATATATAAATATTTAATCCATCTATTCTATACTGTATTTGACAACACTAAATACAATTCCTTACAATGAATGTTCAATCTCATATGACAATGAAATCTGACCCATGTTTTTATGGTTAAAACAGATAAAATAATTTCTCTTTGTGCTTATATATTAAGGGCTTTGTGACCCTGGTCTGGAAAAGCGCTCTACAAATATAAATTAATTACTTACTTATAGATAGATAGATAGAACTTTATTGATCCCTCAGGAGGTCTCCTTTGGGAAAATGTTTATATGGGCAGTGGCAATAATTCTGAAAAAAAGATGCAACATATAGAAAAAAAACAAACAATTTAATTCTCTGAGGGGAGAACTTTTTGAAAATGTTCAATTATGTACTGGTTAGTTTTAAAATGGGTGAACTGAACTTTGATTTAGTTCACATAGAAAACTGGTTTGAGGGGGGGCTCGGAAGGGGGCGCTGTATACAGCCATGACTTTTTTCACTTTTGAGCAAATTCAGCATATAATAAGTGATGTTCTCTGGTCACTGGACCGTTTTTCAATCCTTAGTCTTTCTCTGATGTATTGAAGCGCTTCTACACTGCAGATATGTAGTTTATATTTGGATGGATGGATGGATGGATGGATGGATGGATGGATGGATGGATGGATGGATGGATGGATGGATGGACGGACGGACGGACGGACGGACGGACGGACGGACGGACGGACGGACGGACGGACGGATGGATGGATGGATGGATGGATGGACTTTAGTAATCCCTCTGGAGATCTCCTTTGGGAAATTGGGTTTCCAGTTCACAGCAGACGATAGTTTTGATAAAAACAAGAACAACGTGCAAATAAAACAACAAAGTCCAAGGGATGACAAAGTGAAAATATATAAATAACATGGATCAAAGGAAATAACACCAAGAAAAGGATACAAAGATTAACATAGAATAGAATACATCATTCTTCACTATGTTCCTGCACCCAAACTCAGAGTAATAAAGCACGTTGGTCTTTAACTTACCATCTTGTTTCAACTTTTGTATTCTGACTGAAATCTGAAAATGCAGCCAAAAGAGCTAAAGAAAATGTAGCAGGTAAGTAAGTAAATAATTTGTATTTATATAGCGCTTTTCCAGACCAGGGTCACAAAGCACTTAAACAATCAAAACAATACCCAATAAAATATATACTTTAAAGGTCAAGATAACACTGAGAACAACACAGGAGTTCCAGAAAATCAAGGAAAAGCCTGAACAAATATCTTAAGATGTTTCTTGAAAGAGTCAGCTGGACAACTATAAATGCAGTCATCAAAAGTTAGACAAAGATATACATTTTAACTACAATAAAATAAACAACATTCTTCCTATTGACCATGACCTAAACCTCCAATTTAATCTTCCTCCATTTTTCTCAGGTCTAACGAAACACATCCGGTGAAATCCTCAGAGGCGGCATCACCTTTTAATGATGAGATTGCTGATTAGACAGTTTATTTCCACTCCGCTATATTGAGGTTGACAAGGCTCAGGCACATAAATTAATCAAGTGAACACAACATAAAAGTTCATAATAGGGAAGAAAGAGGCAGCCAGGCGAGCGACAGGAAACCGAGACAGTTACAGATCTATTAAAAGCACACCGTTATTCACCGCGGGAATATCGTAAACACACACAGGAAGTTGTGTGCATGGGTGTCAAGAGGAGACACTGAGGAATATATTCATTTTTTTTTTAATGCTGCTACATTCTCAGGAATAGGTAAATAATGGTCTCCTCTAGGGAGTCCAACTTCTTTCTGCGACTTTGAACCGAGATGGAAAAGAGAAAATGTATGGTCGTTGTCAGATGTCAGATGCAGAGCTTGTTAGAACAGGTTTATTAAAGGAGTCCCAGTGTTCGCTGCATATTTCTTCACAAGGGGGAAGTCGGCAGAAGAACGCGTGCGACTGTGCATAATATCCTCCGCTCTTGAACCTGTCGCAACCAATATCGCAGTCAAAAAAGCCTTTTATCAAGAAATAAAATAGTCATCAGATGATTCAATCAATCACACAGAAGATCAACTGTGTTTGATTTAAAATGATTAAAAAAAATAGTGATTAGTTAATGAAGTTATAGTGTTCACTGAATAACTTTTGATCTGCTTTTAGGGTATCAGGTCAGGAATCTGATTTAAGGCTGGGAATGTAGGAAAAGAATTGTCAGAATTGTTTTAAAGTGAAAACAATTTTACTTGCAAGGAGAGTTTAGTACAGAACCTTCTCATCGATGACCCATTTTCAGTCTGAAGTATAAGCAGTTTTGGTCGCAACTTATACTCCATCATAATTTATTGATTATACGAGAGGCGAGAACAAATCAGAAAAACACAGGCTGGAATAAATTCTGTTGAAGCATACAAAGGTTAACTTTTTTTTCCTGTTTGCTAGTCTAAAAAAACAAGGTTTGTGTCCCTGAGACCAAGCACTGTTTGAAAACTGCAAACTTGATAACACACTTAACACACTCAGCTCAATATTTTCCCATTATAAGGTTACAGGGGTCCCAATACAAGCTACCCAGGGGAAAAAGGGGAGCATATCAACAGTCCATGGGAGGCCATATACTGCATAGCCAACAACTCACACACTCTACCAACAACAGAGCATTTCTTGGAAACTTTGGAGGAAACTGGAGCACCCGGGGTAGCCCGACATGGAGGAGGATATACAAAATCCACATGATACTAAAACTGTATTTCAATAAGATTGTAGAGAGTTGATGAATAGTATTTATAAATCAAAATATACTTAAAGAAATATCCAGAAAGCTTGCTTTACACTAAGTTTAGCATTAACACTTTCACACGAATCACACACTGATGGGAGTAGGCTGCGACGCAGCGCACCAGCTCAACCATCAGGAGCAATCAGGGTAAAGCCTCAATCTAACTTGGAGTTGGAAACTTTTCAGGCGACAAACCAACCAGTTTTCCGTCTGAGCTATGACGCCCACATAATGTTTTTAAAAAAAGTGAGCACATGTATCATAGAGTTGTGTTGTGTTCTTTTTCACCCAGCGGAAGCATTGTTTGTTAAATGGAAACAGGTCCTGGTGACACAGTTTGAAGTAACAAAATATTAAATCAATACCAGTTTATTCATATTCTTTAGTGTGATTTACACATTAAACATTGTGTTTCCGTATATTTCTATAACTCATATGGAGACTCCATTACAAGAGGAACGTATGGAGGTATTTGGGTGGTTTTAATTTTGTCTTTTTGGGTGAACTTGAAGACGAAGAAAACTAAGCTCCAGTTGCTCCATTAATATGAACAAACATTTTTGTTCATAACTCTAAAAAAGAAGATATTACTCTAAAAAGAATCCCAACCCTTAGTCAACATGAGGGTGAGTAGAAAATTAGTGAAGTTTGAATTTTGAACTATCACTTTAATAGAACCTCTTTTTCAAACCGAACATATTTTCTGAAAAAGCTTTTTAATATTTGGTGATTCAAGTCTTGATGGCTTCCTTCAATCGATGCAAAACACACTTTACTCCCATTAGAAGAAAAATCTACAAGAGGACTAAAGTAAAAGATAAAAAGCGTCATGAAAAAAACTTGTTTGGTCTCTTAGAAGCTAAAGCTTTAAATGCGAGGTTTTGTTAGGTTTGTTTTATCTTCCTCATCCTGAGGCGCGTCATGTTCTGAAGGGATGAATGTTTCCGGATCACACTCTGAAAGGAGTTGCGACGATATGAAACGGGCGGGATATAATGAACGAAACGTTCCGTCACATGTTTTCTCGGAGTTGACGTCTCTCCGTCATCCATTCGCCGCGTTTCAATACAACAAATTCAAATTCAGTTCAATGCTAGGTTATCTTATTAGAGGGACTGACTTTGATGGATCCGCGGTTGTACTGCAGCCCGCGGCTTCGTCGCGCCCAGAATGCTAATGACCTCGACGCGTTACTCTCCATCATTCGCAATTCTTACTGGATGCCATCAATAATGCTGTAAAAATAATCTCAAGGGTTTGGATTTTTTTTTTCTTCTATTAATACCAGTCTGTGTGGTTACAAAACAACCCTTCAGACAAAGTAATTCCCCTTCCAACCTTGAAAGATTACACGTCTTTTTTGACTGAGCAATCAAAAACTGACAGTGTCTGGTGAGATGAAATGAATTATTCTCCGACAAAAACACGAGTTCAAAGAAAATAGCTCTTGATTTTTGCTTGCGCGTCTCTGCGGATAAACGCAATGCTTATTATTAATATGGATCCAGGCTGTTTTGCCTTTACTTTACGACTCATTCTTTATTTTTATAACCGCGTGTCCATAAAAACAGGTTGATATTTCGAAAAGGTTGTTGTGGAATGTTTCTGGGATTATATGAACCCCCGGGTGTTTGTCTGAAAAGTGAACTTTCAGGTTGTTTTCGTGGAGTAAAAAAAAACCTTGAATGCTGAGGCGGCATCATCTGCCTAACAATGAAGCCCCGGCACCACTTTGTCGCACTTTTGATTCATTGATTGCAGGCGCCGCTAAACATTTGCAAACGGTATCTCGCAACAAGGCGGGCAGATGACAGACCCGTCTCCTCCGTGGCCACGCTCTGCTGTCACTTGAAGGAAGGCTGATTCATTAACGCCACAATTATGCGACGCAATTAAGAACGCTACGGGCTAACCCGGCGTTTCTACTGTCCATCTGTTCCAAGGCTTTGTAATGCATCCATCTTTGCTGTTTTTATTTGGATTCAAGTCCGAGCGTGCAGGAACATTTCAGATCTCAGACCTGTCGGTCCCGCCTTGTTGTTTGAAGCTCACATTATCCCATTGATTGTGGTTCGACAGTTGTCAGAGTGAATGATCTTCGTATAAGAGCACTTTTGATATTGTTGCCTTTGGAACACCGTTATATATTTTTATATATTTTGTTTATTTGGAAAAGGCGGGCCCAGGTTTAAACTCTTCAGATTTAAGAGCCTACTGCCATGAAACTCTAACAAAGGAGACCCTGGAGCGGCAGACATTTCACTCGAGTGTTACAAACAATTAAATAATTTATTTTACAGTGAGATTCGGACAATACAAAAAACTATAACTTACAAATTTCCATAAGATAGTGACAGAGTTTTATCTCAGAGTCCAAAACACAAATATTTCAAAAATAATAAAATCCAGAAAAACGGAAAATGCATGAACAACTAAAACAAAAGAACACATTGTGGGTCAAAAATCAAAATAAAACTCACCGAGTAACTTAGATTGCTGACAAAAATAACACCCATTAATGGTCCAAAGGGTCCAGGAATTATAACAATGGAGAAAGAACGAGGGAGCAAAGGAAGTCAGTCATACAAGGCAATACGAGCTGACGCCAGTTCCTGGTGATTCCTACATATAAGAAGGTGGTCCTGAACTGAACTGAACTGGTCCAAAAACACTCTGTAATCTGCCGGCAACCAGCAGGAAATGACTTGACAAAATAAAATGTTAGGAAAGGTATCACCCTTCTACAACTCTTGTGTAAAGATAAACACTTTAAGAAAAGATTATCTTTAAAAGAACGGTGCATTTTGCAAGGTGCAAGGAATACATTAAGATATTCAGATACAGATTTTTGGCATCAAAAATACATGGCACTAAAGTATTTAGAACTAATACATTCTGGTACAGCACAGAATGTGCAAAAAGAGGCCTGGGGTCATATAATTCCGAGGTAACTTACACTCAACACTGTATACAAATTATTTAAATTAAGCCTACACTTCTCCTGTGTAAGGATACACTCTTTAAAGGCTACATTTGATATTGTTGCAATCAGAACACCTTTAGATATTTAGAGAGAGATATTCGGCATCAACATGAAAGTGTTTAAAACCAATACATTCTGTTAGAGCACATTAAAATGGGCAAAGCCCAGGATTACAAAAGTCCTAAATGACTTACATTCTCCAATACTGTGAATTGTTGACAGCGTTAAAACTATTTAAATTGAGCCAAAATGAATCCGGTCTGTGTTCCAGCAGATTAAACTGGTAATTACCGTAATGGCAGTAAACTGAGGACACAGACAAAGTTCCCTGAATTCAATTGGTGTTTAAATGTTCTATATGGGATACATATTTTTCCGAGAGTCTTTATTGTAATTATACAGCGTTCAAAATGCACGCAAATGGAATTTTGTTAAGACCTCTGTCATAAAAAAAAAGTAACAAAGTGCACAAAGTGAGGAGAGTTTATTAGTGTTTATGGTCAATAAGTAGCTCTGCGGAAACTGGAAAAAACTGTTCCTGCTTATCACTTTATCCTTTGCTCTTTTCTCTGTTTTTTTTAATAAAAAAAAGTGTTAATATATGTAATAAATATGCATTTTGAAAACTGTATACTAACAATAAAGTTTTGAGGTGTAACGCCCAGAACAAGATTGTCTTTATTGGATACAAAGGTTTATAAGTTAGTCAGATAACCACTAATGTAATATTGCATACACTGTTCAGCCAACCAGCACTCTAGGTGCTCCTTCCTCCACCCATGTGCACTGGCGTTACTCAGCTTACCAGGGTCCCTGAACAGACAGGATGTGGTGCAGCCCAGTTGGCAGATAGGCACAACGCCAACTTCCTGTAGAACTGTGTCTCTCTCTCTGATTTGGCAAATTACCCCGGCTCCAACCAGTTTCTATCTAGGTGTGAAATCCCACCGGTGGAAAAATGTGGCTTTGAGACAAAATCAGCCTTCGCTCAGTCTGTGCTGATTGAGCGACTCAAAATCTCCTAAATAGACGAAGAAATTCAATTTAGATCATTTAATTAATCGGTTGAAATGGAGTAATTGTTAACCCAAGATTTTTAAACACACATCACACCAAAATTCAAATCAAATTAATTTAAAGTGTCTTATAAGTTATCTCAACACGACACTTTACACTTTAAGTTGGACTTTATTGGAGAAACAAAACTCCAACACACTACGCCTATAGCAGCTACAAATAATCACAAATAACAACATGACTAAACACAATTAATACAAATTACAAGTCAATAAAAACGAGAGTCACAACACAATTAATAAAAATCACAACGCAATTAATGTTAATAACACCAGTTTTTTAAACAAATCACAAAGAAATGATGAAAAATAACAACACATTTAAAAGAAAATCACATCACAGTTAACAGAAGTGTTTCCTGTTTGTGTAGCATGTTAGCCTTTTAGCTTCTGCTACAAACAAGAATAAAGTAAAGTTCTAATGTCAAGGCTTCAATACAAGATGGAAGTGACATTTTTTTCGAGTGTTTGTGTCATATGGCCAAAGGGTTTATAATGTGTTGCCTATTTTCCCAGATTATCAAGTTATTCTAGTCTCTGAAAATACGTAATAGAACTTTAATTCTTTCATCTTATCTTTGCATGATGGGGTTTGACAAACCTGCACTAGGTTGAAATAAAAACATCACTTAAGTAAAATCTCCTACACACACGTTTCAAATTACCGGTATTATTTAAATGTATTTGAAATAACCATGGGCTGTGTTATTGTCGCACGTGTCCACGCGATCACAATGCTACGGTTGGGTTGTACTCATGTTGTTACAGTTCCCAGGATGAGATGATTTCGTTTTTATTTTGTTGATTCAGTTGAGAAAAGTGCAACAACAGTGGCACTAAAACAACAAACAAGTCTCCAGTGTAATGCAGCAGCAGCTGGGCTTGACAACACTCTCTCAGAAGGATGACACGCTTTTCCTCGCTGTCCTGGAAACATCATTGGAAGTCCGGTCGTGGTAACAGGAACCTTGTATTACTTTGATTTCATGTTTTCTGTTACATTTTTAGGGAGATATACTTTCATACTTAATTGAACTTCGACACCGATTTATCGGTTATGCCTTTTTAAAATGCTTCAGAACAATTTAAAATGTTCTTCTAATGTCAAGCTTCAATACAAGAGGGACGTGGTTCTCTTTGGACGAAGACGAGGACAAGTGAGCTCCAGTCGCTTAAAACAAATCACAACACAATTTACACAAACCACATCGCAAACAATATGAATCACAACATCGTCAACACAATTGATATGTATCAAAACCGGATAAACAAATCACAACACACCAGTGGCAAATTTAACAAGAAAACACAAAAGAATTAACCCCAACCACAACGCAAGTAATATTAATTACAAAATCGTCCACACAATTTACATGAATATGACAGCATTTACACAAATAGCAAATCACAACACAATTGTTACAACACAATTATGACAAATCACAGCAAATTTAACAAGAAAACACAACACAATTAACACAAACCCCAACGCAAGTAATATGAATTACAACATCGTCAATACAATTCACATGAATATGACAGCATTAACACAAATAAAAACATAATGGTTAAAACACAATTATGATAATCACAATAAATGTAACATAGATCTTAACACAAATCACAACACAATTAATATGAATCGCAACATCGTCAACACAATTAATATGAATCAAGACAGCATTAAGCCAATTTACAACACAATTGTTACAACACAATTAACGCAAACCAGAACTAAAGTAATTTTAATTACAACATTGTCAACACAACTTACATGAATATGACAAATGGCAAATCACAACAGATTTGTTACAACATAATTATGACAAATCACAGAAAATTTAACACAATTATTTGAATAACACCATCGTCAACACAATTAATATGAATCAAGACAGCATTAACACAATTTACAACACAATTCTAGAAATCGATTTTTAAAAACACTCAATACTTTATTGAAAAATCCATAAATAAATATGTGTAAAAACAACCAAATCAATACATGGATACAATAAATACATAGAAACAATTACGACATATCACAAGAAAGGCAAATATCAACACAATCGACACAAACCACAACGCTAACAAAATTAATATAAATCTTAACAGAATTAACACAAAATCTCAACACAATTAACAGAAATCAGAGTGTTTCCCGTTTTCGTAGCATGATAGCCTTTTAGCTTCTCCTACAAACGAGTAAAAAATATGTACTTTTTTCTTTATTTTTTTCCAAACTATTCCTCATGTCCAGGATTCAACACGAGAGCGACGTTACAGACGAGCAGTTTCGAGGTATTTGAAGGTTTTTAATTTGTCTCTTTGGACGGAGAAATGGGAAGCAACGGTTCGTGACTTGTCACATAAACATAGAATTCTCGCCTATAACTCTAAACAGCTCCAGATTAATTTGGAAACAATCCAAACGAACTAGTCGACATGAGAGTAGAAACCATCGCCTTTAAGTCGAGACGGCGAAAGCGTAACATACGTGACGTGTGGCGCGACTAATTGATTACGTTGAAAGGATCCATTTGGATTTATGGCGTCCGGAGATCCGCGGCTTCCTACTCAGGATATTAAACAGATGCATAAACACTGACATTATTCATGATGAAGCTGGGAAATGAAACCATGATGAACGAGTGGGCTGCTCATTTATGCAAACACACACTTGCACGTATACACACACACACACACACACACACAAACGCATGTGCACACTGGCTGCTTTGAAACCAGACGACCGAGTCCGAGTCAAAGTGGCGCCATCTCATCAGCAGTCAGCGCCGGCTCCAGACCCATCAAGAGGAGAGAGATGAGAGATCAGTCATTTTTACTTAGTTTTTAATGTGCTGTATCCATCCAGATTCACACTCCTTTGGGTGTCTTTACTTAATCCGCGCAACAGACGACGTATTAATGCGCTGAGATGTGGCCCCGGCAATAAAAGGAGAGACGGAGCTGGAGAGGTTTATTATCACTTCAAGTCTATCGCGATACACCACTTGACTGTGTCCCTCAG
Organism: Callionymus lyra; assembly: GCF_982586985.1. Taxonomy (NCBI): domain Eukaryota; kingdom Metazoa; phylum Chordata; class Actinopteri; order Syngnathiformes; family Callionymidae; genus Callionymus; species Callionymus lyra. Next base: position 9,211,817 of record NC_141822.1, read on the forward strand.
CAATAGATGGAGATGAAATATGGAATTAGAAGATCAGCAGGAGAGACGCGTTTCTCCGGTGATGAGATGTTGGACTCCGTCCGGATTCCAATCATTATGATTCTGGGCTTTAGGTCCAAGAGAAGCAGCATCTACTGAGAATCCTTGTCCTTCCTTGAAAGTCCTTTCAAGAACAAGACGTAACTATGGTTACATGAAGTCTGACGATTCAAAGTCATCATCCATCCATCCATCTCTCTATATCGCTATCTCTCTATCTATCCCTCTAGCCATCTATCCATCTAACTATCAGTCGAGCATATATCCATTTAGCAATTTATCTATCTATCCATCCATCTTTCCGTATGTGTCCATCCGTCCGACTGTCTATCTTTTCTTCCTCCTGTCTATCTTTCCATCCATCCACCCATCAGTCCTTCCATCCGTCTGTCTATGTATCTTTCTGTCCGACCATCTATTTTTCTGTCCGTCCATCCATCCATCCATCCATCTTTCTGTCCGACCATCTATCTTTCTGTCCGTCCCTCCATTCATCCATCTTTCTGTCCTGCCATCTATCTTTCTGTCCGTCCCTCCATTCATCCATATTTCTGTCCGTCCATCTATCTTTCTGTCCGTCCCTCCATCCATCCATCTTTCCGTCTGACCATCTATCTTTCTGTCCGTCCCTCCATCCATCGATCTTTCTGTCCGACCATCGATCTTTCTGTCTGTCCGTCCATCTATCTTTCTGTTCATCCGTCCATCTATCTTTCTGTCCGTCCGTCTATGTATCTTTCTGTCCGACCATCTATCGTACTGTCCATCCCTCCACCCATCCACCTTTCCGTCAGACATTTTGTCTGTCTGTCTGTCCGTCTAACTTTCCGTCTTTTTGTCTTTCTTTCCATCAGTCGGTCAATCTTCCTGTCCATCCATCTTTTTTCCATTCATTTATCCATCCTATCTTTCTGTCTGTCCGTCCATCCATACATTCGTCTTCTATCAATCTATCCATCTGTAGAATTCTACACGTCACACAATAGCAGTTATGTACTGTATATCAGTTAGAAAAACGAGAATAACACTTTAAAATTGAATTTTGCACCTAATTAAAATAAACAAATTGAGATTCATCCTGCATTTTCACATGTTTACCTGACTGTGGTCTCAAACTTCTGAAAAGGTCACTGGAGGTTTTACTGCAATAAATCTCATGGTATATTTTAGCATATTTAAGGTAAATATTAATTTAAGTTTACAGTTTAAGTTGGATATTAAAGACAGTACAAAACAAGCTGGGTGAGTTCCACCCTATTGTTTATTGTGCTTGCATATTGGTGTCAGCGGATTGTTTACTGAGTGTTATGAGCTGCAACCTTGGTGTTTCCACTCTAGACATGCTCTTCCACCCACAGATTTCTGCTATGGAATGAACCAGGGCTTCCACCCACCCGGCAGCCCTCCAAACAAGTGTGTGACCCAGAGTGTTCATCTGTTGGAAAAATAGGTAAATAAATCAACCAACCTTTTAAAAATCAACTCAAATTCAAGCTCAACTACTGAGGCAATAAAGTTGTTTTCCTGCAACACTGGACCCACAATATTAAATTACAGGTAATTTTACAGCTTACAGCTGTTTGACCCGATAAATTGGTATCCCAGGCTTTGTCCCCAGGCTTTGCACCTGCTGTCCAGTCCATTATTGGAAGATGAGCTTGATCGCAAAATTCATTTATACCAGCAGGACAAAAAACAACATCCTCTTCATGTTTGGATGTATTGTTGTAGTTGGTAGTTGTCAGCCAGATAGTACAAGATATTGGATAACAAAGTTGAAAAACAGAATTGAAAGTGTGATAAATAATGTGGAATGTGGAAGCTTTATGATGTTTCAAAATCAATTTCCTGTTTTAAGCCTAACTCCGAAACCGTGAAGAAAAGGTAATCTTCATTTCTTCTTCTATTTTGTATAGTTTGAAGGAACCTCAATTTTAGAGACTTTATATTCTTTATATTAGACCTTACATTCCCATTGATTAACTTTTTAACATCAATTATATATTTTTTGGTAAAATCAAATCCTTTACAACTGTGTGAGGTTTTAAGCTTTAGCATCTATGAACCAAATAATTAATGTAAAATAAAATATTATTTTTTATTTCAGCTTCTATCAAATGTTTTTGCAAATAAGTAAGTATGTAGCTTTAAAACACTTACACATTAATATTATAGTATAACATTATTATAAAGAATTAAAATTAATATATCAAATTCCATTCTTCTGTCTTTTTTCCAGGGCCAACATAGCAATGCCTGGCGGCCCCTCTCTTTAAAAAAACAATATATTAGGTAACATACTCCTTAGTGATGGATTGATGAAGATTCATAAACCAGTATCTTCATTTTCAGAGATGATGGTCTTTTTTATTAAAAATGATGTTCTTTTCAAAGTTAGTTTGTGAAGCATTTGGTACTGTGAACTTACGTCAAATTCTATGTGTTATTTTACTTAACAATATTTATGACTTAACCATCTGACATTGAATAAAAATGTTTGAGGCCCCCAGTTTCTTCTGCCTCATGAGTATCAGTAGAATCACATCTAGATGACACAGGTACTATTTATTTTTCTCAGCGGTAAGTAATGCTTTAATGTGTTTTTCAAGGTTCTAATATTTTTCACTCGTCAAATCCAACATGTCTAAAAATTCAGCGAGGATTCCAAGAGCTTTACATATGTGTAGTTATTAAACAATTACAGAATACAAAAAATAAATCTTTTTATGATTTAACTGTGTATTTTGAATTTTTTTGTCAAACTGTATGTCTTCTTTAATTTAAAAAATAACATCCGACAACATAATCAAAGCTAAATAAAATATAACATTTGATAGAACTAGACGTGGCTATGGTTATATCAAGTTCGGCCAATTAACATTCTTTAGAGGAACTCGATGATTGGTCCAATCTATGATCCATCATCTCTCCATCCATCCATCTCTCTATCCTGCTATCCCTCAAGCCATCTATCTATCCATTTGGCAATTTGTCTTTCTTTCTAGTCATCTATCCATCCAGCCATCTATACATCTATCTTTCTGTCTGTGTCCGTTAGTCAATCCATCTATCTTTCTGTCCATCCGTCCGTGAATCTTTCTATCCATACGTCTATCTACCTTCAGTCCGTTCGATTATCTTTCTTCCTGTTCTACAATCTATCTTTCTGTCCATCAATCCATCCATCTTTCCGTCCGACTGTCCATCTACGTTTCTGTCCTTTCAATGATCTTTCTTTCTGTCTGTCCATCAATCCATCTTTCCATCCATCTTTCCGTCCATATGTCCATTTATCTTTAATAATCAAATCCAAATAAATAATAACATGCGATATGATAGTCATTGTTCTCTACCATATCATATCTGTACCATGTATATATGAATTTGCGCTCATAAAAAGATTGATCCATTTTTGTAGAGCATGTTAACAGATTGAGATAAGCTAGGTTATGATATTTTAATTCTGTCCTTCAGTTCCAGCATAAAAGTGAATATAATTGAGAATCACAGGAGTTGAAATATACAAATTCATAGAAGGTTTTGTTGAAGTCTGGCCGTGAAGTAACATTTTATTCGTGTGTAATGAGATGCTGAATCCTTTCATTAGTTTATCAGCTTCTCTTTCAGTATCAAGGCACTTGACGGGAACATCCTTTAAGTTTGTCACCAGTGTTCGAATGTACTCCTTCCTGAAGGCAAAACGGCCGTGGACCGACTTCTCACCACAGTCACGATATTTGCTGATAAACAGCCTCCATGTTCCTCGGTGTGCCAGCACAAACCAATGCTGTCGCTTAGCAAACAAATCAATAAAACTCATTCCCGTTTGGTCAATTATTAATTAAATGCCATTTTCTCCTCAATTAAAAAGTGACTGAAGTGCAGAATATGATGCATAATCATGTTTTTTTTCCCCCGCTTCATACCCCACTGGGAATTCAGCGTGTGATTGCAAATACAAGAAATAATTTTCTGATGGGTATCTGCAAATTACGACTGCATCAAAGCTTAGGTAAGCATTATCAGCAGCCCACCTGGTGGATAGTTTTGATGTGCGCGTGTTAAGACTAGTCAGCCGGCGAGCTTGCTAAAATGCTAAAGGTCATTCAGCTCCATCTAAAGGCCAGGCCTGACAATTATGCGGAATGGTAATGTGTTCTTAAATCAAGGACCCATATATATGTATCCAGCATGAGAAGCAGCAGAACAGGTTGTGTCTATCCATCAGGCCCTGAGTGGAATAATTAACCGTCACTGCTATATAACTATTTTTACCCTCATTCTCCGCTTTGTCTGCTCAACGCAAAATCCTTTTTACCAACTAAAGGTCATCTGAATCAGAAAGCTGTTTATTTTTTAGGTGGCCAATGTAACTTGCAGAGGCTTTGAGTCCAATAAAGTTAAAAACATCCCAAATAAAGCATGAATGCAGCTCTTCCGAACCCAAGGCTAAAAAAACAAAACACAAACCGAAACATGCTAAAGGTCCTTCAAGCCTACAATAGATCCTTCAATAACACAAGCAAGTCTGGCATTTAAAAGCAGCTTAGATCTCTTTGTGAATTGTGAAAATGGCTCGATTCAGATATTTTTCGATATGTTTTTTTAAGCAGAGTGACATTTTTCATATGTTTATTTCTAACTCTCACTTGATACAGAAGAATGAAAACAAAAAGGACGTAAATGTATACTCGTCTTATTTTTTTATTAAACATTTCAAAATAGTTTTTCTATATTTCGAAGACAGAGCTGATTCTTTTCTAATCCATCTCTTGCCTATAGTTGTAGTAGATACCGAAAGATTGTAAACACAATTAATGTTTTTTTTACGGTAAAGTAAACGGACTCCTGCCTGGAGATGGTATGGATCATTCAGGAGAGACTTTAAGTTTTTTTTCTACTCTAGAATGCCTCCAGGATGCTTCCCTAGTGAGGTACTCATGAGGGATTTCCAACTGAGAGGAAGGAGCAGGCAGTTGACCCGGGAATGCCATGGCATTTAGAGAAGGTTTCCTGGGAGAATACATTCTGGGGCTCTTTATGATGGCTGCGGTTTTAATAAGTGGTCGTAGAGAGACTAAATAATCCCATGGAAATGACACTCATGGAAGAAGCAAACATAGATCCCATCTCTCATGTAATTTATTTCCTTCTACTTTCAAAATAGCTGATGATGTTCAGTTGCAAGAGAAAAACCTGTCCAAGGGCAAATGTAAAATACCAGTGACACATATTAAGGTAACATATAATGACTAGTTGGAAAGTTAATGTCCACTAGGCGTTGAGTTTGACACATCCCCAAAGCGTATTATTTTAGTCTTTAGACATTTTTTAAAGGTCAACTTATGTGAAAAACCAGCTCTCCTGACTCATTCAGATGTGAATGTCTTCCTCTCCAAGATGTAAGTCCCTCTTCATGACCATGTTTTGAACTGATTACTTTATAAAGTTCTGAAATCTGGACGAACGAGAGGTTACGAGAGCGGAGTCCATTATGTTGAATAATGGCTTCACTCCTCCTCCAGCCAGCTGTAATCACGCCCCCCCTTTGTTTATACAACAATTATCTTGAAGGTGGAGTCTTCTTTGACAGACCTAAATCATGAACAAACAAAGCGAAGTGGTTGTGGTTATGGTAAACAAGATTTTATCTCCAGAAAATAAAGTGTTGTGTTTTCAGTTGCCAGGGCTTACACCCATTTTTATTATGTAAATATGTCAATGAAAAGAGAGTTTTGTGCAAACAGAAACATACTGATGAGTATTATAAAGGTCCAATATCTATTTAAGACACACTCAAATAAACACAATAGTTAAAATAAAATTCAAAGTCACTCTTAAAACCCATCATGAACAGGACATATCAGATATTTTTGGATAAATACATCGGAAAAAATCCGTAAAACACAAATAGAACCATTAAAATGGTCAGTTTAGGATTTGTATTCTATCTTCTAAAAGCATGTTAGTACAATACCAAACTAGGAATGTGGTGTGTGTTTCAACGCAAAAAAAAGCCGATAAAGTCAGTCTGATATTCAAGGTACGTATAAAGACTATTTCTAATCTGAATTCTAAAAACTACATTTTTCACGGACCACCCTGGTGAGTAATGGATTCCACGCTGGCCTCGCTGAAGTTCCCATTCACCAGAATAATCCATGATAGGAAGGGCAGGTGTGAAGGAGCGAGGAAAAGAGGAGGGAAAATAGACTCCTGGAGCAGGAGAGGGAGGAATGATCGTGGATCAAGCTGCGGTGCAGAGATGTTGCTCAATGGTCTGCAGTCACAGTGAGTTATAAGGCTTATGACAGATGCTGCTTCTGAAATTGCATTACTGCTCCGGGCACACGACCCTCCGTGTTCCGTGGAAGTGGTTAAAAGATCCAACCCCTCGCTAGTAAAAAAAAAAAGGTCTCAGGATGGTCGACATGTATTCATTTTGATTGCCTTACTTAGCCAAGCCTGTACACAAACCTCACATGCAATAAAAACACAACTCAACCCCTGAGCATACAAACGCCCATTAAGCGCCTCGATAGTGTTGAAGTCACCAATATTGCTGCTCCGTCTTGCACAGCGCCCCGGAGCGAAGAAGATATCTCATTGCTCTGGAGAACGCCGGCGTTGTTTGCATCTTCTTAGGAGATTAAGGATTTATCCGCAGCTTTGTTTTTCAAAAAATATACATTTCAATGCTTCCTGTTGACCAAATGTATTGCAGTGTTTGATTAGTGAGAAGCGGAATAGAGTTAACGTCTAGAATACATAGTTGATAATTCAACGTTTTTCATTTTATTTTACTTACAGACTGGCTAACCTTGGACTTATGAGATCATTAAAATACTTAAAGGGTACCAATGTGTTTAAGTGTGTCTTAAATAGATGTTGGACTCTATTGTATCATCAGTGTGTGTTTGTACAAAACTCTCGTTTCATTGAAATATTGACATTCGAAAATGATTCGCCCACTGAAAACATGTTTTTTTCTGGAGATTAAATCTTGTTTACCATAACCACTACCACTCTTCTGTGATTGATCAACCATCAAGGTTTGTCACCGAGCGTCATCAATCCTAGGACTCGATAAACAAAGCAAGGCATGATTACAGCTGGTTGGAGGAGTGAAGCCATTATTACGTCACAATGGACTCTGCTCTCATAACCTCTCGTTCGCCAAGATTTCAGACAAACTTTATAAAGTGATAAGTTCAAAATCATGGTCATGATAAGGGACGTACTGCAACAGAACTGAAGTAATTCAGAATCAACTAGCTGCAAGAGGTTTATGGATTTATTTAAACGAGTGCATTTCTGCTGAGAGTTACAAGCTTTGTTTTAGGTCACAAATCAATGATCACATAAATATCTGATGAGTTATTCCCATGGTATTACATGAACTGATGTCAACTTCTATTTATGTCTGGAAGATTCATGTCTGTGTATATTTTCTTAGAAAATATAACTGAATAAAATGATTTAATATTGGTCAAGATGATTATCAATGAGGATATCTTTTTATTTTTTATTTTGGCCGTGTCATATATAATACATTATACATATTCGTAAAATGCAAAGTGATTTATGTACATTTTGTTCCCGGATCTTTTTATAATATTTAAGTGTAACTCAGAACCAGATCAAATGTAATGCAAACCCTTCATAATAATATTGCATGATGTTCTAGCAAAAATCTCTGGGAGTTATAAGAGTCACAAAACCACACAATATTAAATCAAATTTTAAATAAAAAAAATGCAAAGCACATGTCATTATGTTTTAAATGTGTTATAGGCCCTTTGATAGCTTGCATATTTTTTTTAAGGCTGTAAGACCACACATTAAAGTTGAATATATATAATATATAGTTGATATTCGACCGCCACCAAACGAATATTGTAAACAAAAAGCACCATTTACGAAGCCAAACTATATAAACATGAAATGAACTTGTAGAATTCACAAAAAAAACAAAACAAATTAAGGTGAAATATGATTTTGCAATATTATTTATTGTTTATTGTTAAATCAATCACATATTAAACATTGGTTAACAGTATATCTGCAAACTGTATATAATCATATACATAATACAACATGTGCTTTTATAAACATCTTACACAAGCAATGTTTACCTGTTATCAAAGAACATTTTTCATCATTATTACGTAATTATGCTTATCACGATTCCTGGTTAAGGTTTGCCTTTTTCTTCGTATTTATTGTCAGTAGTACTGTCTATACTCTGAAACACACTTTGGAATTATAATTAATAATACATTTTATGTATTCTTATTTTTGTTATTTTAATTAATAATATATCAAATGTGTGTTTCAGAAATCAACCTTCTTTTTTTTTAACTATATCGCCATTCTAGACAGACGCCTGGAGGTGAAAGAGCTTTGTTTTGAACCAGTGGCTCTGGATTGCAGCTTTTTTTTGTAAGCTGGAAACCTTGTTGGTAAGCTGGCCACATTCTCAATGGCTCTGGTTGTGCCAGAATATGGCAAAGTTGTGTGTCATAATTATACTTCTTTTCAACTGTGATATGCATTCACGCTGTAGATTTTCAGTTGTTGTTAGGTCGGGTCCAAAATTACACCTTGCCCTGGAACTTGTTGGCGGCCGATAGATTAGCCTCGCTCGACTGATTTCCTTCACAGGAGATACAGTGTTCCAAAACATTGCGAGTCTCTGAGGGGAGAGAGCTTTCCAGCATCAACAGATTTGGTGGTTTCTTAAAGCACTCAGGGCGTCTCTCGTCTGCCTTCTTATCCGTCTTAATAAAAGATGTATGATCTCCACCAGTGGCATTTGTTGTTTGTTCGGATTTTCCCCATTACATGTTTATCCTCAAGTTGGCAGCACCTCCAGCTCCCGCAGCACAAGCTGTGCACAAAGCTTTATATTTAATCCTATGTTTACGATTCCTTCGTATGCTAATGAAGATCGTTTCCCTTTGCAAGGCGGCGAGATGTTAGACAGGCTGCTTTTGTCACGACGCAATGAAAGATAGGTGCAGATCCCTCAGTCCCCCGGGATTCCTGGGATCCACAGAAAATGGTAACAGAATCAACCTCGATGCTGAAGATACAAAGCCGTCAGTATCATGTCGTATCTATATATGTTTTATCTCTTGGTGTCCAGCAGATCGTCCGCTCCATTAGTTTAAATGTAACAGAGTCATGGTTGACTCAAAATCGATTAAAAAATAATGTTCACGTTAATATGGTAATATGACCGTTATAAAGATGCAACACCATCGTCCCCAGATGCAACACTAATGGACTCAGGGACTCATTAATTCCTTGTGATATTGGATTGTTTAATTCTGAGTTTGGGGGCAGGATTGAAAAGATGATATTCCATGTTAATCTTTCTATCCTTTTTCTTTGTTGTGTGTTTTTCTATGTTCTTTATACTTGGATTTTTGACATTTGTCTTTTTGTTAATTTTATTGCTATTTGTTCTTGTTTTATGAATCTATCGACTGTGATGCTGTGTGCTGGAAAACAATCCATCCATCCGTCCATCCATCCATCCATCCATCCATCCATCCATCCATCCATCCATCCATCCATCCATCCATCCATCCATCCATCCATCCATCCATCCATCCATCCATCCATCCATCCATCCATCCATCCATCCATCCATCCATCCATCCATCCATCCATCCATCCATCCATCCATCCATCCATCCATCCATCCATCCATCCATCCATCCATCCATCCATCCATCCATCCATCCATCCATCCATCCATCCATCCATCCATCCATCCATCCATCCATCCATCCATCCATCCATCCATCCATCCATCCCTCCCTCCAACCATCCATCCATCCATCCATCCATCCATCCATCCATCCATCCATCCATCCATCCATCCATCCATCCATCCATCCATCCATCCATCCATCCATCCATCCATCCATCCATCCATCATCCATCTCTCCATCCATCCATCCATCCATCCATCCATCCATCCATCCATCCATCCATCCATCCATCCATCCATCCATCCATCCATCCATCCATCCATCCATCCATCCATCCATCCATCCATCCATCCATCCATCCATCCATCCATCCATCCATCCATCCATCCATCCATCCATCCATCCATCCATCCATCCATCCATACTGCTTAGAGAGTCACGTAACTAGATTAAGTAAATTATTTTCATGTAACTCATTTAAATTACAAAAGTTGAGGGATGTCAGAGATGTGAGTTCAACGATTGTTTATACTGTTCATGTTGTTCTCCATCTCAACTATTGTTGTCATTAACGTGTGTGTCCAAGTTAACCGAAGTCCAGGGAAACATTGGATTTGCTCTGTGTAAGGTTAGTTAGTGTTGCTTGTTTTGTTTAACATTTCTTATTTTAACTGCGTAATAATTGAGAGGTGGAAATGTTTGTTTGAAATGTTTATTTTGTGTCATTTTTATATTCGTAATCTTCTGTCTGTGACATCACGGACATAAGTTGTGCGAGGTAAATAGGATCCATATTGTCTAATTCATATTCTTTTCTTTGTGATATTTACTTTGATCTATGATCTCTACATTTACATTTTGTCATATTTTGCACCTTTTGCCTGCTGTGAACTGGAAAACCAATTTCCCAAAGGAGATCTCCAGAGGGATTAATAAAGTCTGAAGTCTATCTATCTAATGTTACATTATTGGTTTTATTATTTAAGAAACTTGTCATTGCGTTTATTGTTATTATGGTCTGTCAGTATCATTGTGGAGCTCAATTTTGTGTGGAAAATGCTCATGGGTGAGTTCCCGTGCAAAAATCATCGAGACCAATTAGTTGGCTATTATTTTTCTCACCAGAATGTACATTTTTCGCTCAAGGAATGAATGGAACGAGGTCAAAAAAGTTGCAAATATGCAACGTTTTTCAAACATCTCCTGCTCAAGAATAAATTCACGTAGAAACACTATTCCGGCTTTAAAATGTACATAAAAGTCTAAATCATCAATGTGGGATTTGAATCTTATGTAGCTTTCATAGTTTTCTCGTCGCGGGGCAAAGTGCACAGCCCACTCTTGCGCTTTCCCGTCGGCTAGTTGGTTATATCATTTAAGTTTATTTTTCACTACTATCTAAAGTTGCTAAAGATGAAGATGAAGTCTAGACTCTCTATTCTTTCAGGAAAGTAGCTTGACCAATAAGACAGGAGCTAAAGTGACTTGTACGATGACTCACTTTTTAATTTCGGTTCAAATCTCACATGTTTGGAAATTAAAAATTCTACTATTGTTGTAGGAAAAACACACAACGTATCAGGTCAGGCCTCAGTTTTAATGGAAAAAAACGCTTTATTTGTTGTAAAACTGTGTTTTTTCAGAAACCTGTAATTAAATCTGATAGGGTCCTAATTTGTATTATTTGCGTTATGTAATGAAAAAGGAATCCGACAATAATAAAAGGACAAATTCGTCTTTCTATACTCAGCCTGAGGCGAGACTGAAAAAGGATAAAAACATCATATACTACTCAATGTCATAAATAACTCAGCCACAGGTTTGATTCAGGACACACTCTCGCACAGCAACAGTATCTTGATCTTTAAATCCCCGGAGATATTCCTGCACCTCAATATCAAACATGCCCACGACTTGAATATCATCGAGATTTCCTCAGATAAAGAGCAACACACCTCATGTGAACTCGTATGCAAATACTGGGATAGCGCAGTGGGACAATCTGCTCAAGGAAGGATGTTAGTCACACTTTTCACAAAAGAGACTTTTTTTTAATGAACGTCGACGGAATCTTGCTCGTGAAGATTAGCCTCAAGAGCTCAAATTATACGTGAACGGTTGCCTGACAAGTTACATTTAGTTTTGATCCAACCGGCGATATTTTCGGGAGGGAAACAAGCCAAGGTCCGAGATTTAGCCAATACTCAAAAGTGTTTTGATGCTATCAGGGTTTGTCTTCGTGGACTCATAGAAACATCTGCAGGTCTGTGATAAAAGCGATAAATGTCTCATATTATCTGATAGCGTTTGCGAGATACTGTTCAAATTTCAGACTTGATCACCAGGGTGTAGGCATCGCAATTCAAAAGACTATCCAAGGACAACCTATCTGAGATAGGAGGAGAGAGAGAGAAAAAAAAAAGTAAAATTCAATTAACCTTCTTCTGTTGACAAGGACTCTTCGTAAACAACTTTCTTTTTTCCATTCTGCTTCGTTTCATTAGAAAAATATGTTAGCGGTAAAATACATTTAGAAAAGTTATCTGAAGTTTGTCTTAAAATGGTTTCATTAGGTGGAAATTGCGAAATTACATGTTGACAATTAACTAGGTGTGTTAGAAAATATTGATACAGCGATATATCGCAATACTTTTTTTCCATGATACTGTATAGATATTTGCCATCTGTGTATTCATTTATTAAAAATTGCTTTATTATATATTTATTTAGCTTTCAAGTTGTTTTGTTTTATATTTCGTTGTGTGTGAAACATAATAATTCATTTTTTAAATAATAATATTCACAGCGTTGTTCATTTTTGCATTGCAATTAAACTTCTTGCCGCTAGATGGCAGCAATTATGTCCTCTGGAGCTAAAGAAACAATAGAATCCCCTAATCCTGTATCCAGGAAGATGACTAAGGATGAGGGGATGCGTTTAATCCCAGAAGTTTTTAGCTGATGTTGGATTTATTTGGCTTGAAAATCTCGACTTGGCAAAGAGTGGTGGTCTGTAAATTTTGCAACACCAGTGTCTTGTACTTGACAATACTACAAATATATCCTTGTTACTACAGTGTCACATTATATTGTATCCTTTCATCTTTATCGTTATACATACTGTATCTCCAGATTCTTGCATTATTACTAGGGTTGCAAAGGGGTGGAAAATTTCCGGTAAATTTCCGGAAACTTTCCGGAAACTTTCCATGGGAAGTTAAGATGGGGAATTTTGGAAATATTCCAAATTGGAAACTTTCCATGGGAATTATGGGAATTATGGGAATTTATGGGAATTATTGGGAATTTATGGGAATTAACTGGAAATTGGGGGTAATTTAAACAAACTGTATCATATCCAAACATAAATGTAAATATTTATTTTGTCATAAGCAGATATCCATGCAAGATAATACAAAAACATGACATTTCAACAGATTTATTTGAGTAGAACTTTAGTTTTTATTCTTGTATGAACAATTATTTTAATGAACAACAAAAACATGAATGTTGAGTAAATACTAACTCACCCCACTCCCCCACCCAATCAAAAAGTAAAATGAACCCAACCCCCCCCCCCAAAAAAAAAAAGTCCCATTCAAAATGTTAAATGAAAGGAGCCCCACTCCCTCCAAAAAAGTCCCATTCAACATGTAAAACAAAAGCCTCTTCCCTCGAGCTTCACAAGCCTAGTTTCTGCATGTTCTGCTTTTTTGCCAAAACCTTTCAGGCAATGGCCTCTTCCTGGGCCTCATCAACATCCTCCATGTTCACCTCCTCAACATCCGGCTCTGACGACTCCTCTTCAGTGTCACTGTCCAGCCTGGTTGAGGATGGCCCTGTGTCAGGTTCAAAGAGCCTTAGGTTTGCCCGAATGGCCACCAGTTTTTGTGTGTGTGTTCCCGAAGAGTGACCAGTTACGCTCAGAGGCGGCTGATGATGGTGGGATTTGGAGGATGATGGAGGCTATAGGTGCAAGGGCCTCAGATCCACAAAGTCCCTTCCACCAGGTGGATGCAGATATGTGCTGGCATGACTGCCAGATTCCATCCCCTTCCCAAAGGCCAGTCTTGTTTCGGTACTTAGCCAAACTGCCCAGAACCTTTCCTTTATCAAGGCCCAGGTGGCCAGACATGGCTGTAATAACAGCATAAGTACCGTTAATCTCTTCTCCAGAGAGTATGCCCCTGTCATATTTTGGGTCCAGCATGTATGCTGCTGCATGCACTGGCTTCGTGCAGAACGCCCGGCGCTTCTCCAATGACTTGACCACAGCAGTTTCCTCTGCTTTGAGTAGTAGGGAAGTGGGCAGGACCGTCTGGATTTCTTCTTTGAGGTCAGCAAAGAGACAGTGGACATCTGATAAGATGGCATCATCACCCTCTATCTTGGCAATTGCTGCTGCAATTGGTTTGAAAAAAGTCTGGTTTTGGGTCACTTGAAACACATAGCCCTAAGGTTTTGAGAGGAGCTGGTAAAGTTTCATGAAACCTCATTTTCAGAACCCAAGTTAATCGTGATGGGCTGATGACATTTCGTGAAGCATTTTATTCATATTCTGAGCCCACTAGATGGCAGTCTTTGCTGTATTATCTTTGGCATTCAGCACCTATTTTAAAAACAACTTGTTTCATTTTTACATCTGGAGCTTCTTCTTCTGAGCTAAGAAAACGATGAAACTGCTTCATGAAGCTTCATTAGCCCTTCGCTACATCTTTAAACCTTGCGTTATGTCTGGGTCAGGATGACCCGATGGCCCGAAAACAGGTTGTTCAACTTGACCAATAGGCAAAACAAGGGATACCACAAACACATGTATTTATTATTTATTTTTTAGGCCACTGGGTCACCTTGACACAGAGATAACATAAAGATTTAACAACATTTACAATTACACCCCCCATCCTTCTTAAACCTAGATTTCCTCCTACTGTGCTGCTTCATGAAGCAACCACACAACATAAAATAATTGAATTGGAAAATGCACTTCTATTGTTGACAGAGCAATAAATGGTCAATGTTAGGCTCCCTTAAGAAAGCGACGAGTGGTTGTCAATCACACACTCGTTTCACCAGGAGTGAGACTTTCGAACTACACGCCACAAACAGCAGCCACTCACGGAATAAACATGTCTTGTCAGATCCACTGCTGGTCTTTTTGAAAGGGACGGAGGGAGGCATGCCAAAGAGTCATGCTGGTGGTCCTCAGCCTGTGTCAGTCTGTTCTCTGCTGCGGAGATGGCGGCACAAATATGGAGCACATGGTCTGCTATATTCATGCCAGCTCGTATGTCGCAGCCCCTCCAGTCTGGCTTGATGGTCGGAGCAGACAAACCTCTGAATCAAAGTGTTACCATGAAAGGTGTAACAACAGAGGGAAAAAAAAGGATCCTTCATTTGTATTTATAAAGTGCAAAAGTTGAATTGCTAATAGAAAGAAATTAGCATCAGAAGACAAACAATTTTATGCAGATTCATATAAAGTAAAGGCAGTAGAATCAAACATTTTGTATTTGTTTATACCAGCTTATGATTGTGAAAATCACTACTCGTAACATCTACACAAAAATAACTAAATTTACATTAAATTAAAAAAAACAAACACTTTATTTCAGCTTCAAAGCAAAACTGAACTATATTTTGTATCCTGGTTTTATTTGTGAATTCTTACAGATTAATTAAATCAATAAGATCAACAAATATATATATATATATATATATATATATATATATATATATATATATATATATATATATATATATAAAATCTTGATACTGTATATAAACGTATTGGTTGATCATGATATCCTGTAAAACTCTTTTATTTTCAAATAAAAAAAAAAACAGTACAAAGCAATACACTGTATATATGATGTCAAAACAACAACTTTATATTAATATAATCAACAGTTTATCCTTCTTGTGTTGACACACATATCTATGTAACTGTTGAACCTTCTTTATTCAGTGTATATAATATATAACCAAATCCTACCTTGTAGAATAACACAAGATTGTATCTTAAAACCATTATAATATAAGTGTGTACCAACTCAATTTGGTTCAATTATAATGACTCAAGCATAGTTAAATGGTTTTGGTGCTGTTCTTGGGGGTTTGCCAAGTGTTCCCTGTGTTGTGCCAGGTGGCTTCATGCATTTCAGTCTTTCCAAACTTGCTTCGCTGCAAACCAGTAAAACACACAATCTTTGATTTAAATTGGAGAGTCTACAAAACTTTCAACCTGTTTTATTCTCCATAAATTTGTCGGATTGGATGGATAATGAGATTTATACAAGGATTTGATAAATGGAAAGATATATAAAGGGATGGATGGATATATGGATGGATTGATATATACAGGGATGGTTATATATATAAAGGGATGGATGGATGTATATTTATTTAAATCCATACAGTGGGGGTGGACAGACAGATGGATATATACAGGGATGGCTGGACGGACAGATGGATAGATATATACAGGGACGGACAGATAGACAAAGGATGGATAAATACAGGGATTGACAGATAGATGGATATTTATATACAGGGATGGACGGCGAGTTGAATAGATATATACAGGTATGGACAGAGAGTTTGGGATATATATACAGGGATGGAAGGAGAGATGGATAGATATATACAGGGATAGATGGAGAGATGGATAGATATATACAGGGATGGATGGAGAGATGGATAGATATATACAGGGATAGACGGAGAGTTAAATAGATATATACAGGGATGGATGGAGAGTTGAACAGATATATACAGGGATGGATGGAGAGATGATAGATATATACAGGGATAGACAGAGAGTTAAATAGATATATACAGGGATGGATGGAGAGATGGATAGATATATACAGGGATAGACGGAGAGTTAAATAGATATATACAGGGATGGATGGAGAGTTGAACAGATATATACAGGGATGGATGGAGAGATGATAGATATATACAGGGATAGACAGAGAGTTAAATAGATATATACAGGGATGGATAGAGAGATGATATATATATACAGGGATAGACAGAGAGTTAAATAGATATATACAGGGATGGATGGAGAGTTGAATAGATATATACAGGGATGGACAGAGAGTTTGGTATATATATACAGGGATGGATGGAGAGATGGATAGATAGATACAGAGACAGACAGAGAGTTAAATAGATATATACAGGGATGTATGGAGAGATGGATAGATATATACTGGGATAGACGGAGAGTTGAATAGAAATATACAGGGATGGATAGAGAGTTGAAAAGATATATACAGGGTTGGATGGAGAGATGGACAGATATATACAGGGAAAGGCAGACGGACAGATATATATATATCTATATATATATAGATATATATATATAGATATATATACAGGGATGACGGAGAGATGGACAGGGATAAATAGAGAGACAGTGGGATCAATGGATGGATAAATGGACAGACGGATGGATAGTCGGAGCAATAGATAGAGGATATATTTTATCCTTAACACTCAAGGCAGGTGAAAACAAACTGAACAGACACCGCAATAAAATTGAAGGACGTTGTAAATCACGTGACCAACACATGCAGGGATTTTTATTTCTGCGGTCGAGTGCTATTGTGATATTTTTTGAATTAATCTTCTTATTTTCAAATATACATTAAAGGACCACCAGGTTTATGTTTGAGATGCCAAGTCACCTTAAAAACATCCTCAGGTGCTGGTTTATTAAGTAGACTTTCTGCACAAAGGTGGTCATGGTTGGTAGTTTGACGCCGCATGCGACTCGTATCTCCTTCCAGACACGGGAAGACTTCAAAGTTGATACAGCGTAAGCGGGAGGTGCAAACATTTCCAGTTGTTCACACTCGGGGAAACATTTGCATGATTCAAAGAGATGCTTGAGCGTGATGCAACCCATAATTCTAGAAACGCAATAAATATCACGCCGTATGTCATTTTCTCATTTGAAACGGAAAAGGAGGTGATGTCGCAATCGCTGCCGAGGCTTCATCCGTGGAACTCGGAACCGGCTCCTCAGGATCGTAAGGGCCCCAAGGCTTATGGGACGATGGATCATGAGGATGGATCGGCGGAGTCGGAAAGGGGGCAGCAACTCATTCGAAGTTTTCCAAAGAGGCGACGTCGATCGTCGGAAAATAAAAAAAGAAGCAACAATTAAAGTCCCGGCGTTGCAGTTTCACAACAGATATATTAGCCGCGTGATCACATGATCTCCAATCACAAGCTGATCTAATGTTACACTAAAGTGTCAACGTAGAAGGATGGCGCCACCTGGCCAGACATGATGATGTGTGGGAGGGTGATTGTGATGACAAACTTCTGGGGAATGAGCCCAAGCCTTCTTCGGGGAGAACGGCTCACGACTCTGTCTTCATCATGGACAAATGTTTGGCACCGAACCTTGAACGATGAGGACGGCGGCTGCTGTTTCTGTTTATGTCATCAATCATCGAGCTAATAGTGTCTCTCATGAAGTTGTCTTGCAAGTCATATAAATGGCTTTTGGATGTTGTTACCATCGAGTGAGGATGTCATCTCTGTGGATAATTCAACTGACAATGTCAGAATATGACAAACAAAGAGTCCTCCAGCGACTCTTGGAGATTCATTTTTACCATAATGTCAAATTTAGGTCACACAGGTCACACAGACTCAGAAACCCGGGTGTTGTATTTGACAAAGGCACGTCTCTAGTACAACACTGCAAAAACTGACAAAAAAACGGTTTCCTTCAACTGAGAAAAATCTCCAAACTTGGGGAAATGGTGTCACAACACGATCTTGAGTTTATGATCCATGTGTTTGTATCTTCTCGTTTAAACTATTGTAACAGTTTATTTTCATGTCTAATCAAGAAGGACCTGTCTCGCCTGTAGTTGATACAGAACTCTGCAGCTAGAAATCTGACCAGCTCTAGTAGAAGAACTCACATTTCCCCGATCCTTAAAACTCTGCATTGGCTGCCAGTTTCTTTCCGGGTCAATTTTAAATCTTGTTATTTGTGTTTTTTTCTAATTTTCAATGGCTTCTTTGTGTGCCTCTACATCTTATTGGCCTTTTTAAACATCTATTTTAACCATGTATTATTTTGTGGTTTAAGCACTTTGTGACCCTGGTCTGAGAAAGGCTCTTTATAAATAAAAAAGACTTACCTACTCACTTACTTACACAGGTAGGAATGAAAGTTAATTGATTTTAAATTCCCAAATCCCAAATAAAGCTATCGGCTCTGTCTCTGGGAAGTTTAATTTTCGAAGTCATTCTTCCTAAAAAAAGCGGACATTCCATACAAACATACACATTTGTGTATTTTGGCATCATGAAAAAAAATATCCAAAGGACAAGAAAGTCAATATGCTAATGAATTTAGCCTTTTCATATTGCATTACTGCTTTTTACTGGCCTCAGTGTTCCATTCGGCTAAATTCCACGGTTAAAAATAGCTTGAGATCGTTAGACTTGCCTTAGTCTCGGATGAGATGATATGATGATATGATGAAATGACTTGGAAGTTGAGTCTCCAGATATATCTGTCAGGTGTTGAATAAATGTGATAATTGGAGAAAAAAAAAAGTCTCAGGCTCTCCTCGCCAACCAACCCGAGGAAGTCTGGGACTTCAACAATGCATGCAACAGGCTGCATGAAAATGTGACAAATTGTCCACCAAACACTGGTTGGTAGGGCGTCAGTGAGTCAGGTGGGTCAACGACCCCGAAACTAGTCAGGGGGGTTTCTGTCACATGAGTCGTTATGGTCACATGTTTCATAAGCAGTTTGTTTTGTCATGAATCTTCTGGGTAGAGATCCTAAAAGTGTTCTGTAAGTAGGGGAAAAGTTATGGCGCAGTACTTCTCAAAAAATGGCTTTTTTTAGTTTGGTTTCTCCAATTTATAGGTCCGAGCATTCCTCACTGTACTGCACTGCATATACGACATTGTCCAGTTTATGTCTAGGTGTGTTATCTTTCGGATGAACCAGTTTCTGTCTCAAGGTGTAGCCAGGTTAGAAGTGAACAGCCAACCCCTCCCCTATAGGCTCTCTGGGCCTAGTCCCTCTCAGCACGTCCCCTCCTGTGGTACGACAATGATCGTTTCATTTACTTAAGAAAATGAGAGTCAACAGGTGGTTTTCAGCCGATCGGCTGCCCTTTGGGTTTTATAGGTAGAAGAGCAAAATGGTGGGACTTCTGGTGTAAATAGAATGAGGACAAAAAATACAAATAGTTTAATCATTTGTTTTATGGAATTGTTTTGTTTCACAAGGCAACACTTTCTATCAAGGCCTAATATGGATATAATAATATGTTAATTGAGCACATCCATAAGATATAATGGATTTTGAAGGCTACACAAAATATGTGTTCATGAGGCTTCATTAATCTTATTCCAAGCTCAGTAGGTGGCGCTGTTGCCTTAAAAAAAACAACGATTGAAGGTTTCATTGAAATCAAAGCCAAATATAAGAAACGATGCTTCATGAAGCTTCATAAGAACATCCCGTCTCAGAGACATCATGACCAGATGCTGTTGAAATGGAAAAGATAACTTCGAGAAACCATTGATAACATTCTAATGGGAAAAACAAACACAGAAAAAAAAACATAGTTATCTTTACAATCATAGATCAAATAATAGCTTTAATTAATGAGGATTGATTCAATTTGTAGATTTCTTGAGCGGAAGCAAATCCAGGATAAAAGGTTGTTTATCTGAAATGTAATTAAGATCAGATTATCATGTTCATTCGTCATCAGGCTCTTTTACTTCGGTTTAACTGTTGTGGTTCATCACTTCTTCATCACTTCTTCATCACTTCTTCATCACTTCTTCATCACTTCGCTTCCTAGAAAAGTCTATCTTAAGAGCTTTCAAAGAAAATCTGTTACAATCGCTGCAAACATCTTGAATTTAAATTCACCTTGAATACATTCAACCTTTCCAGCCTTTTGAGGCCGTGTTTGCCGCCATTCTTCACCGCTGCCTTTCAAAATGAAAAAGAAAGTTATCTACCTTTTCAGCAAAGCAGCAAAGCTTTATGGTCCGCAGTGTAATTCATGCTTGTTAGCGTAATAAACCCCAAGCAGTGCCAAGGGGCGCGTCTCTTGAAAATAGACTTTATTATGGCCGAGAATACAAATGGAGATGTTTAGCTTTAAATAGACAAAGCTGAATTAGCAACACTTAAGCTACGGGTTTTTATCAATCTTTATTGATTGATTAAACTTTATTGATCATGAATTCTTTTTCCAGTATACAGCACAACACAGATCATAGATTCATAAAACAAGAACAAAGTGCAATGACACAAGCTAAATCTAAAGATTAAGAAAAAAGATCAAATGAAAATAAACAAAGATTAACATGGAATATCATCTTTTCACTCCACTCCTGCCCCCAAATTCTGAATTAAACAATCTAATAGCACAAGGATTAAATGAGTCCCTGAGTCTATTAGTGTTGCATCATGGGAGGAGCATTTGGGTACTCCATCTGCGGCTCTGCTCAATCAATGATGACAGTTTTCAGAGATGACCAGCAACCAACAAACTGTCAATGAAACAACAACAAAAAATAGGTTTGTAATTCAAAATGAGGTTCTTTGTGTTAGAAAAAGGTTCCACTTTTCTGATCCTGGTTCAGCCAACATTTATCCATTTCATTTTTGAACTACAAAAACAACATATTTATCTAGCAATCCATCTTTCCAAAAGATTCATTCATGTCATAAGTCATTTGTGTGCGACTGCTTCTTGCTTTTGTTGCCAACCCTAACCCACACAAAAAAGGCTGAAAAGATGTAGACTATCACATCTAAAGAGAAGTGTATCACATTTTCAGTACCAAAAAAACCTAAATAGATCAAAGATTTTACAAGTAGACACACACAACAGACAACAGCTAAATTATTTTTGACGTAACTAACATATTAAAATACAAAAAGGGAATTTATCATATTTTTATATTATTTTTCAGTCCTGTTAATTGTTATTTTAAATAATAATCAAGACTGGTATTTATTATGTTTTTTAATATGATTTATTTTTCGGGAGTAAGTACAAATAAATACAAATACAATACTGATATTAATTGTCTTTATTTTTGTTCTCTCCTTTGGGAAAATTTTTGTTCGTTCTTCTATGTCCATTCTTGTTATCATATGTCCCGTTTCTTCTTCCATCAGTGCTTGTTTTTGTGTTGACAATCACTATAATATGAAACATGTTTGACATTTTCGGATATCAAAGTCAAGGGAAAGACTGGCGACAATCTTGATCTCAATATAACGAGATGATAGAAGAAAAGATCTCTGTCTTTTAGTCGGGGGTCAGTAAAAGCCGTTTGGTGTAAATCCACCAAAGCTTCTCCATTTCCACATGATATGTTCATATTCAGGTGGATTTTGTCTCTTTTGGGCTGTTAGAGTTGGAGTATTGACGCCACTATTTTCTTTTCTTCCTAATTTCCAGTTTTATCCAAATTGCGAATTACTGATGTAAATATTTTTGTAATTTATTATTCCATGACTCATTTACATCTGAGTTTTCTAATGAACGATTTGAATCATTCAACTTACTTTTACTAAATATTTATTTATGCTATGTTCAATATCTTTTATTATTGGGTTCATATTTTTTAATTTTAAGCATATTTAAAAAGATATATTCTTTGTTTCAATATTCTCAGTTTGACTTCAGTTTAACTGTTTTTTACAACAAAAAAAAAGAAGTTTTTGTTCTGAAATAGTGAATATTTAATGTTTTTATTACCCATTTAATTGGTTTATGTGTTTGGCTAACAACTTTTTATATAAACGTTTGACTCCTAACATTGTCATCTTTAGTCTTGGATCAAATTTATCGTCAATTTTTTAACATATAAAGTCAAATCCATTGTCAAGTTGCCGCGCACTTTATCTCTCTGACATCCTTCTCTTATGGATCTGGTATTAAAAATTGGCGTGGAAATAAAAAAAAAAAAGCATATTATTTATGACGACAATAAAACTTTTTCAGGCACTTGAATTCATCTTAATTGGCTTCCATGCCTTCCTTTTGAATCACGTCCTCCTCAAACACCGTCTCCCTTCCAACGCCGGCTATCTTCGCAGCCGCAGCGTCCGATTTATCCTGCGAGTGGAATTAATCGCCGGGAACGGCTTTGAAACGACCACAACACTGCTGGACTTGGCGCTCGCACACAGGGAAATATGTCAGGCGGAGGAGCGATGGCCGACCCCTGTTGGCACCGGTTGGAAGACAAAAGACCGGAGCCACCCGTACGCTTCTGACGTGTAGGCATTGCTTCCTGATCATGTCCAACACAGCGGTACCTTACCAGGGATGTTTTAAGAAACTTATTATGGAAGTGTTTGGAGCTTGAATCCAACACCAAAACTACTACTGAAGTACATGCGTGATGACAATGAATCAGAGTCAAAATATAGGAATAATTAACCAAAAATAGTTTAATAACTAATAATAGTTTACAAGTACAGTAAAAAAAAACACAATAAGGATGATGGAAAAAACAGTTTTTTTAATGTAATTTCCGATTTTTCATCATATATTAACCCAAGAATAAATTTAAATTTTCCCCAATAATTGTATATTTCTACCCTACTTTTGTTATTTTATTTTGCTAAAAACAATAATTGTGCTTGATTTAATTTCTATTTTCTTTTTTTTTTTCATTTACAAACCATTTTTTAAAAATAGAATTAATTCATTTATCAGACAGTACCTTAACTATAAAAGTCTCCTTTTGTTACCTTTAGTTATTGCGACAGTAGTTTATTTAAATGCATTTTGTATTTTAGACAGATTCTTACATTTTTTTTCTTCACATAATTATATAATTAACTTAGTTTTATTTGTTAGGTTTCTTAGTTATAAAGTGTATTAATTTTTCACTTTATCATAGTCCATTTTTTATATGTATTTTGTGCCATTTCTCAATTTTAATGAATGTGGTTGAATATAAAAATAGATATTTTTTATATATTTTTGTTTTCTTTTTAAACATGAATTAATTCACACAACTTTTTCATTAATAATTTTAATTTCTACCAGTTTTATTTCTATTAAATTACAGAAATTCCTTCACTTTTACATGTTCTTATGGGCAAACAAAAGAAATGGAGAGTGGAAGTCACTTCTTATGGGATCCTGTTGGACGTGAGCTTGTGTGACACGCTTTTAAAGTTCCTTGAAAGCCGCCGCGAACCATGAGAGTAAGTGAATTCTCATGTAATGAAGCTGCTACTGGTGTCATGAAACCCGGTTTCTCACTCTGAACTTTGCACGCAACAAAACGAGAACTAACCGCCGAACGTCAAAAACGTTTCAATTTTATATTCGCTCGATCTGGGTTGTGCATCACGTTAAAGTCATAGTAGAACAGGGCGTGTGGAAATATTGTCTATGAACAGTTATAAAAATACAAATATATATGTTTTTTGTACTTGGAATTATGGAAAATTAATATTATATATTTTTCCAATATAAGAAAAAATTCCGTACTTTTGTTTTTCTTAAATTATCAGGATTTTTCCAAGGTTTCACTATTTAATTATTTAAAAATAGTTAAATAGTTAATGAATGATTAAATATGTATATTTTCTAACGTTCATCATCTGAACAAAGCAGGATATTTTGTATTTTATTTTAAATATTATTCGGAACATGTTTTATAAGCTAAGCTGCTTCTTAACGTATTAATACAACAACATCTATTATGTTGCAATTAATACCCCAAAATATGTATAAAATATACTGTATTTTTTGAACATATATACAGTATTTATTATTTCCTTTTATAAATTACTCTTTTTTTTTAAATAAGATAATTCATTAAATTAAGCTATTCTTTATTTCTAAATTATATTTATTTGAATTCCCAGGTTGTTTTTATTCCAATTCTGTGCAATATAAGCTATAAGCTAATATTGTCCTTTTAAATAAATAAACTGAAACGGAACCTTTGGAAACCCAACGATTCATTCATTCACTTTCCACCTGCTGCCTCATCAAGGTTACTGCGAGCTGGAGCGTCACAAACACTTTCCTTTCACACAAACAATTCCAAGTGCCAAATCAACCTCTGTTCGTCTTTGGACAGGGGGAGGAAACCGGAGAATTTTGGTGGAGGTATCCATGCAGGGTTCCGGCTGCTCCCTCGCCACAACTTTTAATTCATGTAAGTGCATTGTGTGTGTGTGGGGGTGGGCGTGCACACACACACACACACACAGGCACACACACTTTGATTGAATTTTTTGAGGACAAACTACTCGGAAAGTTGAAGCTGCACTGATAAGGTCATGGCAGATATAGAAACAGACACAAGAGACGTTTTTAAGTGGACCCTTAATAAAATTGGATTGTTTTCATCAAGCAGGTGATGTTTAAGCTTCACCTTCCAATGTTTTTGTGCACGTCCTGGTAGATTTACGGGAACGTGCCTTTAGAATAACAATTAATAGGGTATTTTACTTTAATAGTCGCTATTTTATTGGGAAACAAAGATAAATAAGTGAATCTGAAACAGAGGTACTTGACTTCTTGATTTAAAGTAGCTTCATGAAGCATTGTCCTTATTTTAAGAAACCACTAGATGTCTCTCTTTACTAAATTTAACTTTCTAAGTCAATTTTAAGTCAAGAGCGTCATCTACGTAGAGCATTATCAGCTCAACGACAAATGAAAAAGTTGATGACTTTATTTAGTCAAGTATACGACATCATCGCACAATCACCGAACTAATAAAGTATTAGATATAAAACAAGGGATACAACTGGTATCGAATCAACATAATTTTAGTAGTATAGGATTATTTGAGTGTTTATTATATATTATTATTATTTATTTTAAGACAGTGAAGACTATGTGATATGTGCACAATCCCTTTTATTTGTGTTACTTACAGCAAATGTGTTATTATAAACACCTCCAAGTTGTTGTTTATTTTTTAAATAAAAAAATTAAAAAATATAGTACAAGTTTAAGTACTTCTTAAACTTTGGCATGTTGCAAAAATACCGCGGTAATATTAATAACGGTGATGATATTGGTCACAATAGCTAAAAACATTTACACACTTCAATTATATATTTTTTATAGTATAAAGTGTTGATTGTATTTAGTTCAGGAAATTTTGCTTTCTCAACTAATGAGCTTGAAACCTTCAGGGTTTTTAAACATCTTCATTTATTTTTTTTTGCAGGTCATAGGATAAACAAAGTTTGTCATTTTAATGTATTTTATTTGTTCTCCAAAATTCTGGAGGTGCTATACATTCAAACACTTTATTAAAATAAATATCAACTTTGTAAGTACTATTGTTGTTACACAGCGGGGCAATGAAGTGAATATTGTACAACTGGTATCAGATCAGTATCGGTCGAAACTCAAAGGCCGAAGTATCAGTAGCGGGACAATACAAGTCGTATCAAATGAAGACAAATGGAAATTCAAGCGAAAACCTCTTCTTGTGTAGTCCATTCAATGCCAGTAATCTGATTTTATGTGTGTAATTTTCTTTTTTTTTCTAGTCAATGGAGCTGTAAGTTTGAACAGCATTTAATGATTCAAACAGTGGCCTCGCAAGCCTTCGCCCGAGGACTAGGAGAGGGAGAGATACACGTTCAAGGACTTTAATAGTTAGAATGATTGATTTGGATATTTTAGGAGATCAAAGTGGTCACTATTTTCCTTATGGAAATAGGAGAGTGGTACTTAACAAGAAGGATCTGTCTCGCCTGCAGTTAATACAAAACTCTGCAGCGAGAATTGTGACCCGCTCCAGTAGAAGAACTCACATTTCTCCGATCCTTAAAACTCTTCACTGGCTGCCAGTTTCTTTCAAGATCAACTTTAAAATTCTGGTTCTTACTTTCAGATTTATTCATGGTCAGACCTTCTGATCCAGACTTACACCCCAGCTCGGGCTCTGAGGTCTGTGGATCTACTGAATAAAATGGACTCAAAACTGACCCTTGCGGTACGCCACAGCAGACACTTTTCTAGAACTCGAGTTGCCTCCCATGGCAAAGGTCACTATAAGGTAATAAACTATTATCACTAGATGTTTGGTGTTTAATAAATGTTTAAACCTTATATATTAGAGAACCGCTACTTGGCGACAACGAAGGAAACACGTTTTTGTGTGTATTTGCGCAACTATTTCAATGAAACCTCCAGTTATTTTACAGCCAAGAGCGCCATCTACTGAGCTCTGAAAATAACGACACGGCTTCATGAAGCTTCATCACTATTATCTATATTCATTTTAGACAATTTTGTTGAATCATTTAAAATGAATAAACAAATAAATAACAGTTTAAAAGGTTATTGAATGGAATTCTGCTGCAAAATTATTCCATTTTTCCCATCACTTCTGCTGACATCTGGTTTGTCGGCGGGACGGAGATTTAGAAAGTTGCTCCGCTCGTCGTGGAAAAACTGCTGTCAGACACTTAAGCGATTACTGAAACAAAGATTGCCGGTCAATACGTCTGTCTATTATTTTGCTGATGAAACCGTCTAGTTCGCCTGTGGTTTTTGGCTTCGGCTCAGACTCTCGTGGGCCTTCATTCATCTTCTACTTTTCTGTCAGCACTTATCGATCACGTGCCGGTTCGGGACGTTTGTTCCGAAACGAAATCAAGTCTCTTCTAACATTTTAATACACGTCATGTTAAATAAAAGTTAGCATTTTTGGCTTGTATTTTAAAGGCATTTACGACATTTCTGACTTTCTATTATTGAACCAGATATTTATTTATAGCCTCAGGTATGTCAGCAATGAAACAAAAACAAAAAAAGGTCTCACTGACAGTCAATAGTAACTCTAAAAGAGTGAGCTGCTTTTTTTTTTTTCTTTCTTGGCGTACAAGCTTTAAACCTGCGTCGGAGTGATCTTGTGAAAAGGTGTGTGGGTGTTTGTTTGTTTCTGTGTTTGTGTTTGACTGTGTTTGTTGAGGTAATACACTGGGGGAAACCTCAGAGTCTAGAGCTGTCACAGTGTGGTGTCAGTATTTGTAACTCATTCTCTGGCATCTGATCCGTGTGACTCTCACACGTCAGTGTTGGATGATTGATTTGTTTGAAAATAATTTAATGAATTCATTTGTCTTTTACAGCATTACTTCCTTTTTTGTGTCGTTTTTTTGTGAAGTTTTTCAGTGCATGGTTTTCTGAGAAGCGGTCGTGCAATTTGAAAAGAATTAAAGCCGCAGGAGTTCTCTACACCATGAAAGGACAAGAGAGCTCAGGAAACTAATACTCAAATATCTGCCGAGGAAATCTTTAACGAGCCACAAAATAAGAAAAACAACACAAGCAGTCGACATTATTTTCCTTTGAAAAAGTAACCGGCATCTAGGCCAGACATCAAGAGGGATATATTTAACCCTTGCCGTCTCTCGGGGTCAAGGTGACCCGAATCCCTGAAAACAAACGTGTTTTTGGTATCCCTTGTGTTGTCTCTGGGTCAAGGTGACCCAAACTTTCTGGCTACCCATAAATACCCAGAGACAACACAAGGGATACCACAAACACGTTTGTTTTCATGCCTCCGGTTCACCCTTACCCATAGAAAACACTAGTGTAACATAAATACCAGGGAACTCAAACTTAATCACGTTAGGAACCATCATTAAATATTGTTAAAGTTATAGTGAGGAGCTGTTAAAGCTTCATGAAGCAGTGTAATAATTCCTGGGACCAACAGATGGCGCCGCGGCGAAAAGTGCCATCTAGTGGACTTTGAAAATGGGGACAGTTCTTCATGAAGCTTCATCAGGCCATTGATGTGTTTAATATGAGTAATATTTATATAATAATAAATAAATAAATGTATTAAATAAAGGACATTTCTGTGGTTTGTTTCAAAATCTAGTAAAACACAAAGCTAAGCTAACTAAGATATTAACTAGTTTACTTACCTTGAATAAGCTATACATCGATAGTGATATAATTTTGAGCAATTTATAATTTAAAGCAACTCTTTGGATTATTTATAGGTTTAATAAAGTGAATATATGAACAGCATCACTGGCTGTTGAATTAGAAAAGTACACATTTAAAATCTAAAAACTGAACACCAGAAAGCCTGTGTCCTTCCTCAAAACACAGTTTGAAGAAAAGTTACAAAACATATGTTGCAACTACAATTGTTGTTCTTTCATTAAATTCCCTTTTGTGTTTTTATCAAAAATCTCGACAACAAAAGGAAACAGCTGGTGAGATGCGAAGCATATATATAGAATAAAACGTAGGCTGTGCATTGTCTTAGACTTCAGACATCATGTCCATCCATTGTCTGATGTTCATATCCTCATATTATCCAGTTAAATTATAAATAAATACTTGGTCTGTTTCTAAAGGATGTTAAAGCTGCAAACGGTCCTTGACAGGTTACTGTATGTTTCATATTTGTGTCGTCGTTTCACACGTGATTTTGACATCATTCTGTTAGTAAATATATTTTATAATCAAGATTTCACTAAAGAGATTTAGTTTCTGTGTGAAGTCATGAGAGACGACTGAACTCCAACGTTTAATACTTTGTTTTTAGTAGAGATGTGCGGATGAAGCTTCATGAAGCAGTGTCACGTTGTTGAGAAGTCAGTAGGTGGCGCCATCAGATTATAAACGATGTGATGTTTCATTGGAACAGTTGTTCAAAACAAAGGAAAATAGTGCAGAGAAGCCATCTAGTGGACTTTGAACACAATGACACTGCTTCATGAAGCTTCATCAGACCATCACTAGTTCCTAGGACATCTAAACAGTGATATTTCTCAACTAACAGTCCACACACCTATGAATCATTGTATCCTAGTCCTTTGTTATTCAGACATTTATTATTTGAAATATCCAATAATACATAGCGGTCTACGCTAGGGCTGTGAATTGGCAAGTATCTGGCGGTAAGATACATATCACGATACATGTGTAACAATACGGTGTATTGTGATTTATTGCAATATATTGCGATACTGTAGGAACATTAATATATTGTTGCTTTTAAATAATTGAATTGTACAAAAATCATGGTAAACATTTAATGCATGCTTGACATCATCCGAATTAGATGCACATGAGTTAAGATAAGCTGTTAAACTCCATTAATTCCAGATTTTGTATAGGAAGAAAAGCTGCCAACTAGTGGCCGGAGGTTTAATTGCAGCACACAAATTATTTAATCGCTGTAAATAGTGTTATTAAATTAATAGTGTTAAGTGTACATAAAAAAAAACCCTTTTTTTTTTAAAACACACATTATTTAAATAGAAACCAAAACATAACAATTAATAAAAAATGATGATAAATGATTTAAACGTGTTTATATTCTACAGTGTGCAGTGAATAAATAAAACAAATCTCAATATTAAATATGTTTTAATTTAATTGAGCTTGTACTACAAGGTGAGTTCTTTTTTAAAAAAAGATATGTGCTCAACCCCACAAAGAACAGGAAGCTTCGCACATTTTCCTCTTACAATCGGCTGTGACTCCAGGGCTGCATCGTAAATTATGAACTGAACTCCTGCCAAGCTCCCGCGACTACATTCTCCCCTCTTTTAGCTCTAAGTGATTAAAATATCATCACGGCTTAAATGACTACTTCATTAACAAAAGCATTGATTTTACAATGAAGCCACTGAGGAAACACGGAGGTTCTCGCTAAAAAAAGGAGGCACGGGTGGCATGAAAGGAGGCTTCGATAAGATTAAAAGAACACAAGTGTTACATGGGTAATACGCCACTGAAATTGCCCGTAGCGAAGCAACCGAGGCCTTCACTTTCTATTCAGAGTGCATAAAAGATGAAAGGCTGCAAAATCTTAAGTGTGGAAGAAGGAATGCATGTATGGAACGGAAAAGCTAAATTAATCATTTCCAAAAATGTAAATCATAGGAGGTGAAATGTGTGATCCATTTTTAGCTTCCACCCTTAGTACTGTTAGTTTTAACATTGCTTTATGTACAATAATCCAATTACATGGACTTGTTGTCACTCTTTGACTGGCAAATAATATAAATAGACTGTATTCAGTTTCAGCAAATAGTTACTAAAGCAGTCTTTATTACATGAGTTAGAAGTAGTGATGGTCTGATGAAGCTTCATGAAGCAGTGTCATTATCTTCAGAGTCCACTAGATGGCGGTCTCTGCACTATTTTCCTTTATTTTGAACTGTTCTAATGAAACATGACATCATTTTTAAACTGATGGCGCCACCTACTGACCTCTAAACAACATGACACTGTTTCATGAAGCTTTAATAGACCGTCACTAGTTAGAAGCCCGGCCTTTTGAACAATACCAGAGATGCATTAAGATTTTTTTTTCCGGTTATATAAAGTGTGTGCAAAAATATAGGACAACCAATTTCAAGGGGGTAAATTATTTAACTGCCTTTTCTGGAATTGATGCCAGCACAAGGAGGACATCACGTCCAGGAATCTGATCCTTTCTTTTCATTTTGAAAGGCCACTTGATGGTGCAGAAAATTCCAGGTTTCATTTATTAGGATCAGAGGTTAAGATTATGAATAAAAGCTTTAGAAATGAAGACACTGTATCATGATGCATCATCAGATGTTTCACGAGGCCTCATAAACCCATCACTAGTATGAAACCTTCTGGAAACCAGCGCCTGTGCAACATCATTTTCCTTTTATCTAAACTCTAACTGATCAAATAAGAATGAAAATTCTCCAGTATTTTATACTTTTCAGATGAATTATTGCTGGTCAACTTAGATGACAGTGAGTTGGAAACGAAACCCTTTTTTTTTTCTTTCTGCCTTTCATGTTAGACTGGATAATGTCGTGAACAACACATCTGCATTGAATGTCGGAACAGCATCTACACAATCAAGTCGTTACACAACGAGACATGTCTGGAAAATGTGTTGTTTTCATATATACAGCTTTTTACTGAACAGAAGAATGTGGGAGTGATGGATGGATCAGAAGGTTTTTCACCGTGTCCTTGAATGTAGGCAGACACACTCGTTCGTGTTTTTTCTCTTATATCGAAGGCTAACATAATCTCCTGCAAACGGTTCTTTATACTCAATCATTAAAAACAAACAAATATATGCTTTAATCAAGAAATTCTAATAATGTACTTCAAGAAAAACATTTATCAAAATACGATTATGATTATTCACTAGTTATTCATTAAAAACTAATATCCTGGATCTACATTAAATATGTATATCCAGCATATTAGTTATTATTGAATAACTTTCCACTTCAATATCTTCTCTAAAGCATTTTCATATTTGATTGGTTTTTGCCTCAGATCATTGGGTAAAGTAAAGGGTTATTTTAGTCGTTTTAAAAAATGTGCTATGTTGGTCATTTTTACTACTTGTCAGTTTGGATAACTGCAACGTTTTTCTTCCGTGAAAATGTCTAGAAAAATGACCCATGAAGACACTTATCAAAGACCAATAGACCAGCAGTAACTGTAGATTTGATGTTTCTCTTGATACAATTTTTGGTCGAGAGACATGCTAAGGATTTTACCTAAAACCTAAACGCTTTTCAAACACAGCAACTGTTCCTCCATCTCTTTTCAACGAATTGTTTGTGACAGCAATATTAAAAGGTAGCTTAGCAACAGAGGCAGGGGTTCTGTTTATTCCCTTCATTTGTTGTTTGTTTTTTAGATCTTTGCTGTTAAATCTTTGGCTTTGACTATTTGAATCAAACTACCCATTATCTTCAAGCCAAGAGCGCCATCTACTGAGTTCCGAAGATGATGACACAGTTTCGTGAAGCTTCATCAGCACATCATTAGCAGAAATGTGATACAAACCTGCCCACTAGGGAAAATAAACCTATTTTGAGTCTTGCTGTAAATCATCTATAGAGATAATTTATTATATTGAAGGTACAAACCAAGTCAGCATATTTGTAGTTTCTTGTTTTACAAAGAATTTTCAGCAAAAGTAAAATTATACTTGTAAGTGTATAAGTGTCTATTTTAGTGGTTTAAACAACAAGTTTACTTGCAAGTAGAGTTTAATACAGAACCTTCTCATCGAATGTCCCATTTTCACTCTAAAATGCAAGCTGTTTCGGGCGCACCTTTATACTCCTGTGTAAGCTAATAATTATCAGAGAGACATAAACAAAGTTAAAACAGGAAAAACACAGACCACAAAAAAACACAGACAAAGATAAGTCGACATCCTCTCCTCTTATCTGATACAACCTGTCTTGTGTCTTTCTGTAACTTCCTCCGCCATTGTGTAGACAGATAAAAACTAAGCAATGCTTTTAAACACAAGCAGTTATAACCATGTAAATACCTGTTGTTCAGCAAATTTGACAACACTCAACATACTAGATTAGTATCTTCCCATCAACACCACGACATATTCTGCTTCTCAGCCCCTTTGTCTTAACTGCTTTCCTACTTAAATGCAACATTTGTAATTATCAGCACACCTCGCTGATCGATCTCCTACACGGACGGCTGATAATTCAGTGTATATTTGGCCCGAGTGAAAGTACACACACTTTCCCTCGTCAACCACTAAGGTGCGATTGATATTCAAGGACTGTTACACAACATTTCAAGGCGGGAGAATGGCTGTCTTCAGAGTTCTCTTAAGAGTTACTCAACCCCTGCGTTTAAGAACCTGCCCCTTATTCCAGATGGGTAACTTCTCTTACCTGCCGTTCATTTAGCCATTAAGCCTCTCACTGCCTTCTCTTGACTTTGCTGATTTACTGCTTTGGCTAAGTAGGCTAAACTCTGCCTCTGAATATTACCGTCTCTGAGTCATCCGAGTTCACATCTGTCGCTTTTCTCAGGAGTCTGAGAGAACTCAGTGGCTTTTTATGATTCATGGTTGGCTTGTCCTTGGGAAGTGCATTAAGGTTTGCGTAGGACTACGACAGAGGTGTGATGGGGAGGTTTGAGAGCTGCCGAGGAAGGACCCGCCACATCGCAGATTGATAGAGTTACATGGTGCTTTACAAATACAGGATCATCTTGTCGTATCAAACTACTACAAATCTACTCTTAAGAGTAGTCCTGATGGACGTTAAACACATACTATTTTTGTCTCAGAAACATACTTTTGGACCTGGTTTGCAGTTTGATAGATTTTTTTTTTGTAATTATAGTTTATAGTTAGAATACAGAATACTAATAGAAAGATATTATGTTATTTTTAATGTATTACACTTACATTTTTGTTAGTATTAGGTTTGGTATTATTACAAATTAAATATCAAAGATGTCTATTTAATGCTAGTGTTTTTCTTAAGATATAATATTTTTTTTTAAATAATTTTGCTTTATTTAGAAAATATAAATATAAACTTGAATACAAATATATTTCTTCATCTTTTGAACTTGATATTATGTTTTCTCAGGTTATTTTTCACATATTCTTTCAACTTATATTATTTACTTTTTCATATTTAATACCTCTGCATGTTTATGTTCATGATAACATTTTCTGTTTGTTTGATTTTTTATAAAGGAAACATGTTTTTTATTATTATGTATTTTGAACATCATTAGTTTAATGCATTTCACCAAAGTCCCAGTGCACAACATGGCTCATCGGAAAATTGACTTTTGGGGTTTTATTTTCTATTTCATGCTCTTTAGTATCTTGCATCAGTTTCCTGTGTTTACTTGGTCATTAGCCGTCCAGAGGAGAAATTCATAGAAGCATGTGTACGTATGAACAACAAGGAAGTCATGAAAGCTAAGTTTTAAAAGCAAAAATGTCTCATTATTCTATACCATCATTCCCGTACTATAAAAAAAAGTATCCCATGAGGCCTCAATGACTCTGTGTCATTGCTTATTCTTCATGAAGAAATCACTTTATTTTCATGCTCAGTGGTAACACAGAGACAAACACAATCACTCTGTGCACAAACTTAACTTCATGACAGATGGACAATTACGACTATGTTCATGGTGAGCCGACGCCCACACGTTGACTTCAGTATGCAGAGAGATGTATACATAAGTTATATGTTCCTCAAGATTCTTCACATGAGTCATAGACGCTAACATTACGTTTATTTTAAAATATTTATATTGTATCTTGACTTTTTTTCCTATCATGGTCAATTATGTATCCCGTTATAATGCTTTCTATTCTTAATACCATTGGATATTTTATCAGTCTATGACAATTGCAAAGTACAAAATGGAAACCAAGATTGGTTCTGACCAAATTAATTACCGACTTACTACTATTTTTTGGGGGATAAACCGATTTAGCTTCATGAAACAATGTCATAGTTCTGAGCTCAGTAGACAGCCTTATACATTATTAGAGGTTTGATTAAAATAGTTGCTCAAACCAAGAAGTTATACATAAAAGAGTGACATCTATCTTTATCTATCTATTTATTTATTATGATTTATTTTATTTGTATTTATTATTTATCTATCATTTATCTTTATCTAGCTTTGTGACCCTGGGGTCTGGAAAAGCGCTATATAAATAAGAAATTACTTACTTACTTATCTAGTGTATAAGGTTTCATGAAGCTGCACTTGTACATGTAGAAATGTGAAGTCATTTTTCACCGGATTGTTGAACACATATCTGTTGTTGGATCTACTTTAAATAATAAAGGAAATAACAAATGTACTTGTGTATCTTGGGGCGTACGGTGGTGCAGTGGTTAGCGCGGTCTCACAGAAAGAAGGTTGCTGGTTCAATTCCAGGCCGAGTTTGTATGTTCTCCCTGTGTTGCGTGGGTTTACTTCGGGCACTCCGGTTTCCTCCCATAGTCTAAAATCAGACAGAGGTTAATCGAGAACTTTGGGAAATTGTCTATAGGTATGAGTGTGTGTGTGAATGGTTTTCTGTCTTTGTGTGCCCTGCGACAGAC
This sequence comes from Callionymus lyra, assembly GCF_982586985.1. NCBI lineage: Eukaryota > Metazoa > Chordata > Actinopteri > Syngnathiformes > Callionymidae > Callionymus > Callionymus lyra. The sequence goes on from NC_141822.1 coordinate 9,247,490, forward strand.
TGGCGTCCTGTCCAGGGTGTCCCCTGCCACTCACCCAATAATTCTGGGATAGGCTCCAGTCTCCCTGTGACCTTGAACCCGGGATACTTGTATCTTAACTAATGTGTTGATTTCAATGTGTATTAATCAGATCATGGAACTCTATTGTACTCATCAGTGTGTGTTTCTTTTCATTAAAATATTGACATTAGAAAGTGATCTTAAGCCCCGCCCACTGAAAACGCTTTTTTTTCTGGAGATTGAATCTTCTTTACAACTGTATAACCACACCCACTCTGTTGTGATTGGTCAAGCATCAAGGTTTGTCACTGCATGCCTTCAATCCCAGAAGTCTCCACCTTCCAAGGGATTCGTTGTATAAACAAAGCGGGGCGTGATTACAGCTGGCTGGAGGAGGAGTGAAGCCATTATTACATCATAATGGACTCTGCTCTCGTAACCTCTCGTTCGCCCAGATTTCAGACAAACTTTATAAAGAAATAATTTCAAAACATGGTCATGATGAGGGACTTTCTTCATCTTGGAGAGGAAGAGTTCAACATTTCAAACATGTTCAAGGGTCAGGCAGTGCCTGCAGGGAAATATTCAGCTATATCCGAGGGTGTAACTATACCGGTCACATGGCCCTCCATGGGCATATGGAGGCTTCGTTTCTTGACTCAAGAATCGAGTAGCAACATTCTTTTACGTCCTCCAACAACAAAGGCATTTTGGCCCACGGTTAGTCAATACTCATTACCATTACAGCTGATTGCTTCCATGTATATCCCTCAAGGCTCTCGCAGTTTAGAACAAGAGGAAGTTATAGTAGGAGAAAGAAATTGAATTATTTAATGGCCACTTCTATGCTGTTTCAATTTTAAAATACACTTTTATTACTTTGGAATCCAACGTGATTGTCTAACAGGGATCACGTGTCAAACCACTTTATATTTTAAGCACGCTCAGTGTGTGATAGATGTAAAAGCATGATGGGACTTCAAGGTATCAGAACAAACAAAGACCCAGAGCCACAGAATTGTTTGACGTGGATCTCTCGGTGGACGAGATGCAACAACGGAGCTGAACCCAAATCTCAGCAAACATAAATACATTACAGGAACTACAGGGGGATTTAAGGGCAATCAGCACTTCAAACTAGTTGATAATCAAAATAGACGAAAGGAGGGATTAAATATGCTACACTAGCCTCAGACGAGCAAACAGAGAATCACAATGACCCGGAGGAGAAGAAAACAAATCAGAGCATAAGCAGATTCATGTTTGAACAGTGTGACAGTCCATTCTGCCTTGACAGAGACACATCTTCGGTCTCGACGCCAGACTGTTAATAGAATGACAAGATTGTTAGAGTGCAGTATTTATGTTTTTACTGTGAGAGATGTTTAAGAAACAGAAACAAGTACATTGATGATATAAATGTTCTTGAAAATGACTCTAACGATGCAAAAATGTTGCCTTATGATTTAGAATGATTTAATATACTTATTCTGATTACTGTAAATAATAATGACATTATTATTATTAATAATAAAGACCTTGAACATTCAAAAACTGTACTGCATTTAGTTTTAAAAAAAAACCTTGAATTACTTCATAAAGCAACTTCAATATATCAATATTTTTTATTTGCTACAGTGATGGTTTTTGATGAAGAATAAATCAAATAGAGGCCTTGACTGTCTTCTTGTTACAAGAAAATAACGAACAAATAAGTTCAGGAACAAAACAATTTGTGGACATATTTATTATTTTAGTTAACTGTTGTAGCTTCTTGCTTTATTCTAGACAACAGAAGGTTTAGTACAATCGATTCTGTTTTCCTTCCACTTCTTTCTAATACTTCAATTCACATCAAACACAAATTTTGGCACGTTTAGTTATTTTAATTGTTAGCATCTGTTATCCGTCCCTCTGTTTGGTCTGCATTCTGATTGGCTAAAATGCTGTTAGTTCACAATTAAGGTAAGGGTTTTAAGTTATGTTTCATTTTGTTATGACTGTTGTTGTATAGTTGTTTTTATAGTAAAATGATCGTTTTCTTGAGACATTTACGTCTATATGTTGCTCCGTAGTCAGTGACGTAGCTTCAGTTTAGTGTCATCTACGTCACTATGATGGTGGCTGTTAATGGTGGTCCATCAATCCACACTCAATTTTCTGTCCGTTTAAATGCGCCGAAACTGTCCTAACAAGTCATTTAATGTTGCCAGCCGGAAATGTAAGATGGCGCTGACCTACTCGTGACATCCTTCTCAGCGACAAAATGCTCAGTGATCAACTTCGGGGACAATTCCAGTACATCCTCCACTTTTAAAAATAATAAAATAATGATTAATGAAAAAGTATAATATTGAGTTACAGGTTTAAGTTTTCCACAAACATCTACATATATAAGGTTATAGTACTACTATGATTAAGTATCTTTATGAGTTTAATTAATCCGTAAAACAACATTAAACTCCCTCTCTTGATTTTTTTCACTGCAATAATTAAACATTTATACATATGAGACTGGAAGAAACATGCCCCAACTTTTGTGATTGTCCAACGCAAATGATGCATTCAAGGGAGTAGTAATTTGATAACAAACTTATTTTGTATTGGTTTTCACTCCAATAAACCAAGTAAATGTATAAAACATATAGGCTAGAATAATAATGACGTGTAAAAAAACATCAACATCCCTTTAACTTCTAGAGAGGCAGAATTTCTAGAGTCTCCGCTCTCTCTAAAAGCCCTCTAAGAGCTTCTTATGAAGCTTCTTTGGTTTGATAATGTGAAGAAAAAAGCAGTTAAGAATTCAGCTGGAAAACACATGTATCTTAGCACTACTTCTTAGCGAAACCCTTCTTAAGAGCCTTCTTATAATCCTTAAGAATGATCAAAAATTCACTACGTTTGAGTTTGACGATAAGGTCTTTTGAGCTTTTGGGCCGCCAGTTGAGAAAATTGGAAATTCTCCGGGACATCTGACTCGTGCATTATTGCTCCAGAATGAGCTGTTTTGCTTGGATTTGATCAAATAAATATGCTCCATTTGCAATCATACAGACCTTAAAAAGTGAAATACAAGTCCAATTATCAGTGTTTCCATTCCACGCACAACAAGCTGCTTCCAAGTAATAACGCAGGTGTGCAATAATTCCTAACGCTCCTGGCTCTGGCTTCACTTGTCTGTATCTGCGACTGCACGATGATTGCCAGCGCCGAACAAATTCTGTTTACAGAAGCAGATTCATCCAGCGCAGCTCCTGCCCTGGGCTGGTCACACATTTTTAATGCTGGCGGAAATAATGAAGGGGAAAGTGTGCCGTTCAGCATTAAGTGGTGGATAACGAAAATCGAAAATTGATAGTGGGAACTGACTCACTGTCTAGAGGATACAGGAGGGTTTTATAGAATGATTTACAGTTGGGATCATCATCAACTTGATAATCAATGTCAACGATGAGGAAAATACAGCGATTATTAAGACAAAATAATGTCCCAATCCAACTCCTACTTCCTGTTTTGGACAGTTTGGTAAAAATAGAATAACATTTTCAGCTCAATTTAGCCGGTGAAAGGACTTTCTAGTTTGACAAACCTGATCTACAATATCCACGATTCACTTCAACATGGTTATTTTGTTAAAGTTGCCACATTTATTTTCTTTTCTCCATGTCTGTTTAAGATGACGAGTCCTAGATTTCTCCCGAGCTCCGTCTCAAATCTCATACTTGCGTACTTAGTATTTTTAGTGCATAAGTGCATCTCAATTGTTAGTAGGCGAAATATAGTGCGCTATGCACACTAAATTGTCACTAAAACGCCCACAAAACTGAGTATGGATCGATGGACACTTTCTACCCTAAACGGCCGCCATCTTATTAATGTTGACGTTGTAAACAGAAGTTACGTCACTACCACTCAAATGGAGGCGGCATGAGAAAACGTTGAGAGCGACAACCCCTCGGTTAATTTATTTTATCTTTATACCGATGTAAGTTTTTCAAGTCATATTTTCCGTCTCTCATATTTCTTGATCCAAACCAAACGTGCTGCCAGCCGGTGTCGATAGTGTTCCCACAGCTGGTTGAAATCATCGTTAAATAGAAGTAGAAGAAGAAGCTGTTGCGTCATTTCCTGTTAGTGTGTAGCAGCAGTGTTTGATTTGAGACATACTATCTGTTGAGAATTTGTTCCTAGTTAGTATGTACACTATCCTCATGCATACTAACCGCCAGTGCACTAATGATTTGCAAGATTAAGCATGGTTTCCATCATGCCAATGTTTTGAAGTCATTACTTTATAAAGTTCAACTGAAATCTGGGCAAATGAGAGGTTACAAGAGTGGAGTCCATTATGATGTATTAATGGCTTCACTCCTACTGCCAGCTGTATTCATGCCCGCTTTGTTTATACGACGAGTCCCTTGGGGGTATTTTAAGGATTGATTCTTGAAGTTGACCAATCACACCAGAGTGGGCGTGGTTAACAAGATTTAATCTCCAGAAAAACAAAGCATTTTCAGTGGTCGGGGCTTAAGATCATTTTCTAATGTCAATATTTCAATGAAAAGAGAGTTTTGTAACAACACACACATACTGATGATACAATGCAGGTCAAAGATCAGTTTAAAACACACTTAAACTCATCAGTTGCCCTTTAACGTTTCAAGCCACTCTACAGTGATGGCCATCTTTGGAGGATAACTCAGGAGAAGAGCGACATACAGACGTAAATGTCTCAAGAAAACACTTATTTTACTACGAAATAAAACAGACAAGAACAAAATGAAACATAACTTAATAACTTGTTTTGATTGACGAAAGGCACTGTCAAGTTTCGGTGATAGTGTTCCAACAGCGTTGCAATCAGCATTAAAAAGTAGTAGAAGAAGAAGCTGTCGAGTCATTCCTGGTAAGTGTGTAGCGACGTTTTGATTTGAGACAGTATTACAGTACCCTGTTGAAATTTGCGCACTGTAAGTAAGTAAGTAATATTTATTTATATAGCGCTTTTCGAGACCAGGGTCACAAAGCGCTTAAACAATCAAAACAATACTCAAAAAAGTAAATACTTTAAAGATCAAGATAATACTGAGAACAACACAGGAGTTCCAGAAAATCAAGGAAAAGCCTGAACAAATAGAAACGTCTTAAGATGTTTCTTAAAGGAGTCAGTAGATCCATCAAGCGCAAAGAGAGAGGAAGATCGTTCCAAAGCTACTGTGCAAGTTACTGTGCAAGTAAGTGCACTCTCAATCAGTGTACTGTAAAGCAGTGCACTTAGAGAAGTGCGCAATTTGAGACACAGCCTTAGTCTCTATTTTATCCTTAGAAAGCTTCTGAGGATACCTGGAAGAGAAAGGTTGATGTGCTAAAATTATCATTATAAACTTTCCACTAATGAATTACTCGGCGATGGAAATCTATTTTTTTATATACCTGGGTATTTTCCCATGAACCTCTGAGGCTAATTAGCCTGAGCTCTTCACTCATCTCCACTCTTGTGCTTTGACCATCTCTCCTCCAAACCTACAGTTCTATTAAAATCCAACATGACTAATGGGCCCACGGGCTGTTTGGACATGTGTCTTCTCCTTCACAGCGGCGACACAGAGAGGTCCCGCTCCCAGTGTGACAGGCGTCCGAGGCGCCATGTTCTAACATGGCGTGGAAGCATTTCTGTGGCCTCAGCCTCACAGTTCAGCCATTAGTGAGTTGTCAATTTAGCGAAAGCCTTAACGGTCCCCGTGGCTTCCAACAAGGAGGCTGATATGAGATCATTACTGTCCGGATAAATTTAGCCTCCCAGCGGGACCCTCGTCTGGGCCCCGGTGCTGAATATGGCACGATCCCTACATTTGTGCGGATAATAGATTCTGAATGTGTTCAGAATGAAGCCATAGTTCTAAGCTTGACATTGGGTTTTGAGCTGTAAAGACATCTATGTCAGTTACAAACCGTGAATATTTGACATCCACCTGCGTTAAATTACACTTTGGCGCGGACAGCTCAGACAGCGAGCTGAAGCTTGCAATGAAGGGCTATAAAATTGAGGGTGCCTGCACAGCCCGGCGATAATTTCCCCCCGCATTCATCAAGTTGAGTGACACGTTGGACGTTACACGTTGTCATTTGTTAGATTTCCTCCAATCAATTGCAGGCTCTTTAAGGAACAACAGTTTAAAATTGCACTTTGACTGGCTGCCATGTTAGCAGCTTCTTGTTACGGCTTCTTAATTGTTCTTACAAGGAATCATTAGAGAAGTTGATGCACACAAATGAGGTTTTTAGTATGCGTTAGAAAAGTCGCCTCGGCTGATGGAAGATTGGTGAAGGTTTTTAATCATATTGTGGTTTCAGCTTTATTGTTAAAGGCAATTAATGATCCACTTATAAACAGATTTTTGTAATATGAATTAAGAAATTCTTTTCACCATAAAATGATGAAATAAAAATAGCTGTAATGTTCCTTTTAAGCTTGTTATTTAGAAGAAAAAATTTTTTTCCACCGTGTGTGATGGGATTGTAAAGTTAATAGTATATTTGCTAGCATAACTAGTGATAATATACCAGCATGAAACATTTATTATTTTATTTTGTATTTTTTCCATTGATTTATTCAAATCGTAACATATTTGTTGATTTGAGTGTCTATTAAATTGATCTTATTATACTCATCAGTATGTGTCTGTACAAAATTCTCTTTTCATTGAAATATTGACATTAGAAAATGATCATATGTTCCGCCCACTGAAAATACACTTTTCTGGGGATTAAATCTTGTTTACTATAACCACACCCACTCTGCTGTGATTGGTCACACATCGAGTTTTTCACCAGACATCGTCAATCCTGGAAGTCTCCACCTACTAGGGACTCATTGTATAAACAAAGCGGGGCATGATAACAGCTGGCTGGAGGAACTACTGTATGTCTAAATGGACTCAGTTATCTGAAGTTCAAAACATGGTCATGATGAGGGACTTACTGCATATTGGAGAGCTAGCTAATGTCAGCTAATAAAGCAGATTGTACTCTTGGTTTAATTAAAATCCAAATATTATACAAGATTGACATCTAGTGAGCTTTGAAAATGCTTTATAACGCTTTTTCAGTCCAAGACGTTCTATAGGGAGGTGAATGATGTAGCTGGGGTGATGGAAGTCTGGGCCTCCCTGCTGAAGCTGCTGCCCCCGTGACCCAAACTAACAGAAGAAGACTAGACGAGAGATTAAAAGGGAAATGGCACCAGTTTTGTACCGCCATTCTCTGAGGTGTCAAACCCAATCACAAAAGGGCTCAAAAACAATTTAGCCATCTAAATTGCGAGCTGAACAAATTTTATATTTACAGAACAGTAAGTCTGAATTAGATTGCATTATTTTTTTATTTTAATATATCGTAATAATCTATGTGTATGTCCTTAACTCTCACCAACCAATATTTTTCCTTCAACATCTTTTTACTCTCATTAGAAGTCTGTAATATTGTTAATTCAATTTTTAATTATAGAGTCTCGTCTCATCATAACAAAGTTATCTCAAGACACATTTCAGTTTCAGTAACACTATATTGTAAAAAAGAAAAACAGATCCCACGGCTCAACAATGAGTGAATCACAGCATGGCAGTGGCGAGGAAAAGATTTCTAGGAGGTAGAAACCTTGAGCAGAACCAGACTCACTGTACGGCCTCCTGCTGCGACCGGCTTGTTAAGCCATGTTTCTTATATTATATTAAACAATGGCATCCCTATAAATCAGTATTTGATAATATGTAACCATTAAGTAATAAACGTAACAATAGCATGAGATTAAAGAGTCATAACTCTGGGTCCTTGAACCTTTTTCTTTAATCACAGGTGGACGAGGCTGAAGTACTTTGCGCTTGATGGATCTACTGACTCCTTTAAGAAACATCTTAAGACGTTTCTATTTGTTCAGGCTTTTCCTTGAATTTCTCGAACTCCTGTGTTGTTCTCAGTATTATCTTGATCTTTAAAGTCGTTTTTTGAGTATTGTTTTGATTGTTTAAGCGCTTTGTGACCCTGGTCTCGAAAAGCGCTATATAAATAAATATTACTTACTTACTTACTTACTTAATGTCACTTTACATTTAGAAGTTCCCGGATTACCAGCTGGGCCTGGGGGGGAGGGGGGGGCCGGGGGGGATTCTGCTGGTGAGAGTCGGGTCATTGACCAGTCAAGAACGATTATCCACTTCGTTTTAAGTTCTGACTGTGATCGTCTTCTTGCCTCTCTCCTCCTGATGACCCCGTCCTTCATCAGCGCATCTTCATAAAACCTCAGGATTCCACATTTGGATTTTAACAAATTATTAATTGACTTACTTTTCCTGTCGGGTTCTTTTCCTTTTCTCTCCTCTACCGCACTTTGGTTGCTCCTCTGGTGACGGGGAAGTCTAAAATATGCATCTCGCCGACATTCTTATCATCTTCGCTCGTCACCACCAAAGCTCACACACTCACACACTCACACACATGCAGGCGCATTTCATCAAACAGGTGTACAGCAGCCAGCGCCGCAGTCGTATTGATGGTTGGCTCTTGAATTCCTAACAGGATGCACATAAATCACGGAGGTTTTTTATCTTTTCTACAGCTGCGGCTTGAAATTATTTAAATCAACAACACACTTTGCTTTTCTTGTTGCGTGTGGCCTTTTGGAGAGTCTTCAAAACTGATGTACTGTGTCAGGCGTGGATTAAAAAAATTCCACACTTAAGATTTCTTAAATAACAAAAAAAAAAAAGCTTGTCGGTCACCTGGAGATAGAATAAATCGTGCCGCAAAATAGTGAAATGTCAGGGGGAAAGTGGGAATGAATCCATCTTGAAGCAGATTAATTTCAAGGGAAGATTCTAATTAACACCAACAGCCGCTAAGATTACAAAGTGTAGATGACTCCAATGATCCCTGGAGTTTTAAACGTCGACGGAGGCAGCGACGGACCGTCACGTGTCGCAGCCACCTCCAGGCTAATGACTCTGTAATGGTGCCATTTATCCCTTTAGCCTCATTGAGTTTTATGCTACGTCGCTGCTGTCTGCTTGACTGGACGCGGACCTGTCCTGTAGTGTAAGAGAAAAATCTGTTAATGTTGCATGTTTTTACACTTTATCTACTAAAGTAATCCTGAAATCCAGGTTAGTATCGTTAAGATTAAAATCTCTTTTACACGAGAGAACTGGCCAGGATGGACAGAAAAACACAGTTATACATAAAACACAATTAAAAGTTTAGATTTAGATTACATTAGATAAGATGTTTGATAGATGGATAGATTTTACTTTATTAATCCCCTCTGGAGATTTCGGGAAATTGGGTTTCCAGGTTCAAGAAGACGTTAGAAGGTACAGGAAGTTTCATAAAAATAAGAATAAGGCCAAACAAAAGAACAAATCGGAAGTGATGATGAAGTTCAAGTATAAATAACATATATCAACTCAAAGAAAAAGGAAACAAAGGAAAAAAAGATACAAAGATTAACATAGATTAATAACATCTTTTTACTTCCTGCCCCCAAACTCATAATTATACAGCCTAATATCAAGAGGAATGAATGAGTCCCTGAGTCTATTAGTGCTGCATGTAATACATTAAGTGCAGTTATACAACATAAAAAATAGAAAATAAGATTACTGACCAAAAACATTCCCAATTTCCAGTCAAAATCGTGACAAAAGCCCTAAAAATTGTGAAGAATTACTCGATTTTAAAGCTTGAGCTGCTTCTCTAACTTATTCCATGAAGACGACGGAGGAAACTGTTTTACGCTGCTTTGTATGAGTTTGAGGAACATTTCTAAGGACCATATCCTGATTCCACATTTTTCGAGACATATACAATGTCAAATAATCCCGGAGTTTACCTAAAATCACCTTGTAGATAAAAACATCAATGACTAAGTCATTGCATAAAAGTTTATTCTTGTTATACGTGGGTTTCCTCCCACAGTCCAAAAAAATACAGAGGATGATTGGGAATTTGGGGAAATTTACGTAGGTATTAGTGTGTATGTGTGAATGGCTTTGTGTCTTTGTGTGCCATGCGACAGACTGGCATCTTGTCCAGAGAACAAAATGCCCAAAGAAACTGGGATAGTCTCCAGCCCCCCACAAACTGCCATAAGGGATTAAGCAGTACAGAAAATGAATGAATGAATGAAATTGCTGTATTTATTAACGATACTCCAGAATTATTGTATTATTCAATACACTACAAAAAAAAGTTTAAGCAATCAAATAACTTTGGATGGTTTGATGAAGCTTCATCAACCACTAAAAGCTACTTTAAAAAAAAATGGGATATCACATTTCTTTTTCTTTTCTCCAGCAAAGAACCGCGGAGCTTCATCAACCCATCACTATAACTAATGGAACATGATGCAGAACAAAAAGCAGCAACAGAAACAGCTTCTAGTTTGGGGAAACCAGAAAATCTTCTGTAAGACATAATAAAAATAAAACTGAGGGCTTTGGGAAAACCAAGTTACAGAGGAGCTGGGAAAAGCCAAAGAAAAGAGAAAGTATTAAAATAACTAGAAGTGTTGTCAGTAATACTGAAAATATATAAGTGTTGTAGTTGTTTTAGCTTGGGATGGTTTGATCTGAGCTTCCTTGATGGAGGCCTGAACTCTCAGTTTATTCTAGTTAATCACTAAACCAAATAAATACAGTTGGGGTAGAGCTAAGGTTATTGATAATTATTTCACTATCCTGAGTTTGAGACTAAAAAGAAAGAGATGTAAAGGGGTATATGTGTAGCTGTCACTCTCCATGTCCATCAGTCATTTCTTATTTCTACAAGAAAAGATTACAATGTCACTCTAAGATAACTCGAAAGCTTATTCTTGCCAGAGTCAACACATATCCTCTTTAAAATGTGATGTCTACTCGAAGTAATAATAATAATCCTATTTTATTTCCATTGAAAACCATTGTCTCAGAGTTGGACTCATGTATAATGCAAAACTGATAATTGCATTTCGGAGACTCGATAAAAAATCTTAGATTCATCCTCATCTTGCTCAGATATCTGGTCCATTAAGACCAGTACCAGAGGCAGTATCAGTGGCAGACACCACCAAAGCAAGTGCCTGGTTTACGACTTCTTGGTACATCAATTCCAATCTGCCCATGTAAAGGGCCTGGTAATAATTGAACATTTCTCACACAGGTTCATATACCGATTACTTTCAACCTTCTCCTGTTTCCCTTTTTAGACCTGAATTAACTGTTACTACAACTTTATAAAACAACAACATCTTTTCCTAATGTCATAAAGCTAAAAATACATTTATTTTAAGTGAAAACAACACGTTCACAATGTGCTTATCTCACTCTGAAAACATTATTTCGAGGTTTAAATTTTACTAAAACATAAAAAAACATCATATATGTGTCATTTAGAGGGGAAAATTCATGTTCATAGCTAAATGAACTAAAATCTTGAATTTCAGACACTGTTCTGTAAATTTATAACAGGTTCAAAACATGCTAAACTCACTCTGAACACTTGCTAACACGTGTCAAATCAAACGACCATGTGGTTTATTGTTTTTATCACATGTGGGTACCAAAGCTTAGTAATTTAGTAAGTACGTTAATGGTATTTGTAAAGTACTTTTTCTAGACCAGGGTCACAAAGCGCTCTAATAATCAAAAACAAAACACAGTTAAAAAAGAAATACTCTCTAATAAAAGATTAAGACACATAAGACTAACACAGGATTCCCAGGGAGCAACAGTCTGGAAGGATTTCTCTCCTCTAGTCCTGAACCGTGTTCAGGAACCATCAGTAGATTCCGATCCACAGACCTCAGAGCCCGAGCTCAGAACTCTGAAAGTAAGAACCAGAATTTAAAAATTGATCCTGAAAGAAACTGGCAGCCAGTGAAGAGTTTTAAGGTTAGTGGAAATGTGAGTTCTTCTACTAGAGCCGGTCAGAATTCCCACTGTAGAGTTGTGTATTAACTGCAGGCTAGACAGTTCCTTCTTGTTAAAGGCACTGAAATACTAAAACATGTTTTGATGCCAAAGCGTTTCAGTCGTTGCCACAAAAGAAGAGCTTGAATACCCAGCCCTACTCATGTAGCTAGTCTTTAAGTTCATTGACCACATTTTTCCAATAACATTCAAGAAAGTTCCCTAAAACGTGTATTACAGATACACACAGTTGTAGATCAATGTTCTATTCTGCAGTGTTGGAACTCAACTACACATTGATTACAGCAGTTCTTGGCAAATATCATTCAACTGACTGTAGCAAAATCTGGTTTCATCGACGTGTTGCTGAGCTGTCGTCCAGCGCTGCTGTCACAGGTCAATCCGGAGTTGATACCGCGGATCAGAAGCATCCAGAGGCAGATTGATGATGTGCATGAGCAGTTGTACACCACTAATACGCATCAATACTCGGTAGGACGGCTCAGGAATTTGCAGAAGTATTGAATTGATCACCTTGAAGTCTTAATCGTTGAAATAATCTTCCTGGATTCCAAAGTGAATTTTAACTATGTTCCAATGATCTAAGAGGTATAATTACTGTTTACATTACATGCTTAGCACATGTTTTTAAAAAGCAACATAACATACATGATTCAATCTGTAAATTGTATACAAATTAAAATGAATATGCTGATGAAGTTTTATGAAACATTTATGAAGCTTCGTGAAACATTGTCATGATCTTCAGTGACCACAAGATGGCACTATTTTGCTTTGATCCACTCTTCATGAATTCTTGCATATTTTCTTCAAGACAATAGCGCCATCTACTCTGTTTGGAGCAGTGCTTCATGAAGCTTCATCAGCCTATCGCTAATTTATAGTAGTAAATAATCTAATTAGTATTTGTCCAATGGTTTCCCTAAAAAAATATAATATAAAAAAATCAAAGAACGAGAAACTTTATCAAATACAACAAGAGCATTAGAAATTATTAATAGATCTAAAAACGTAATTGATTCATGTAAAGTAAATTTATGACTGATTGTATAATAAATAACAAAAAAAAACCTAAAAACGTTTACAATAGAAAGAAAAGGTTAAATATTGTCACATACAGTTCTAAATAAATGTGAACAAAACATATATGTTGCAAAAGTTCTGGAAAATAATTTAAAAGTCTATAATATAAAACAGGGTTTTAAATAAACTCTAGTTGTGTTAAAATAATGACTTGTTTACTGAAAGAATCGCCGGGGAAACTCTCTGTGAAGGTCTTATGTTTAATGCATGGCATTATTTTGTAATAACATTATACAGTGTTGACACTTTAATCTCTTAAAGTCATCCCATTATATTGTTTTAACTCAAAAACTAAACATTTATATTATTTTTCTGAACAGTTCTCTGAGTCTTAAAGCAGATGCATTTATAATATGTTTTTTTATGATGTGTGACTGCAGTCGTAGCTTTTGCATGAATTCTAAAAACACATTAGAAACACTGGTTTTATAATACATTAGATCCAACACTAGTTACACTTTATACATTTTAGTTTAGTATACAGTACATACATAGTCAAAGACCCTTATAACATTATATGAGTATTCAATGTATTATTTACAATAATGATTTGTTTTACTATTAAATACAATACCTATAAAGATATTGTTACCAAAACAATAAGTTGAATTATTCAGGTGTTTGAGTTGAAACTGTAGATGGTGAAAGAACAAAATAAAATGTCAAACATTTTATTCTTTATCTTATTTTTAACTGAAGTCCAATAAGTAAACAAATATAATTGTTGAACATTTTTATCTTTTTGTTATTTATTACTGAAGTCAAATGAGTAAAAAGTAAAAATTGGTGAACATTTTTATCGTTGTGTCATTTATAACTAAAGTTAAACGAGTACATAAAATAAGAATTTAAAAGATATTCCATGTTTATGCTGTTTATAACTAAAGCTTAATGAGTAGAACTAAAATAGTTTATCATTTTCATCTTTATTTTATTCATAACTTAAATTAAACAAATAAAAAATCATCATTTTACGAATTTTCATTTTCATGTATTGTTTATAATTTAAGTTAAGTAAGTAAAAAATAAAATCGTTAAACATTTTTATCTCTTCATATCGTTATTTACAACTAAAGTGTTTACTAAAGAAGATTATTTTCCTACTTTATTTACATTTTTATATTTATGTTATTTATAACGTAAGTTAAAGTTAACCTAAATTAACGTAAGTTAAACGACTAAAAAAAACAAACATTTTTTGAACACTTTTGTCTTTATTTCATTTAAAATTAAATAAGTATGTTTATGTTTATCTTCATGTTTTTATATTGATGTTTGATGAGGACAAGAAACAACTAAATAACATCCTTATAAGCTCTTTAAAATGTGCTAACCTTCACATAGGCATATTCCATTAAACTTACTGATTGAAAATCATTAATTGAATAAATATGTGTTCCAGACAATTTGATGAAACTAAAAACGTGAAGAAGAGAAGGACTTGACTTCACAGGAAGCGCCGATGAGACCAAACTTAAAAATCCATCAAAAAAAAAAAAAAAAGTCATTTCTGAGGTTACACTGCAGTTCATTTTTCTCTTTTGACATCACAACTATTTTGGTTATGCGTCACCGACCTTGGCCTGACGTCCTGCAAAGCCCTAAAATCATTAATGCACAAATGCTGACGTCGGCAAAAAAAAATGCTTCCAAAGAAATGCAGTCAAGTGAAATCAAGGGAGAAATAAATACACTTTAACAAAAAAAAAAGGCATT